>NW_017731802.1:708742-711982 GCF_001890085.2 Hipposideros armiger | reverse complement strand
TTTCCCCCAATTTCCCAGCGCTGCTCCCATCCCCCAATTCCCCAATAAAAAAAATCGAAAAAAAACAAACAAAAAGAACAAAATCAAAAGGTATGCAAATTAACATTACAATAACATTTCATTTTTGGTCTAATTGTATTGGTAAAAATTAAATGTTTGATTAGCACAGATACTCCCTTATAGTTAATGGAATGTAAATTGGCACTTTTTCTTTGATTAACCACTTGGTAGTAACTATCAAGACTCAAACTGCATATATCTTTCAACCCAATAATTTCCTACAGATATACTGAATATATTATAAAATATATGTACAATGTATAGCATTATTTGTAATAGTAAAAGAGCAGAAACAAACCATCAGGGCTAAGGGAATTTTTTTCAACGAAATATTGTATATACATACAATGCAATATTATTGACCTTTTAAAATAGTGAATTGATATATATTAATAAGGAAAAACTCTAAAATATATTGTAAATGAAAAAGAATGATGTAAGCAAATACTGATGCGTTTGCAAGCTAAGGTTCCATGTATGTTAAAGGATGTGTGTGTGTGTGTGTGTGTGTGTGTGTGTACGTACCTGTATAAAGATAGAAAATTTCTGAGAGATTATATAAGAAAACACTAATAGTTGGTGTTTCTGGCCAGTGGTGGGATGGAATTTTTACAGCATAACTGACAAAGAGTTTATTTAATTATAAGGCATTTTTATAAGTAAGAGAGAATAACAAACTTTAAAAAAAAAGTGGACAAAATAATCCAGTAAGTACTTCACAGGGAAAAAAATAAGGACAGTTAGCTAACCTTACTACAAAATATGCATTAACATGACATTATATTCTTTATCAGATTAGAAAAGTTTGTCAACAACAAAAATGTTAGTAGGTCTTCTTCATTGTTTGTAATTTGGGATTGCTTTATTTCTAAGGATGAGTGGAGACAGACAGAGAGAGAGAGAGAGAGAGAGAGAGAGAGAGAGAGAGAGAGAGAGAGAGAGATTGATTGATTCTGCCAACTTTAACCAGAAATCCTTTGCTATTTGTCTGCCCCCACCACCCCCAATCCACGTGGCTTCTCTGACATCTTTACTTGGCTCTAGTCCTCAGGAGGCTGACCTTCCAGAGACTGTATCTCCAAAGCTCTTTCTGCCAGTCAAGTTTGACCAAAGGGAGGCAATGAAATTATAGGAGAGAAATCAGAGATTTCTGAACCTTCGCCTAGCCCCCTCCATCAGTGGTACTGCTCTTCTAGCAGTTGCTGAATCCTTGTGTAATGGAAGTACCCGCCACTTGGCCCCTTCTCCATGACTCCATTTCTGGGCTCTAGGAACACTGTGTCTTCCCCTTCAGGCCCAGGGATGCTAATGGCTGCCTTTTCTTGTGAGTTGCTGGATGCTCTGTTTCTTTGTTTGCTAATTTAACTCTTCTAACACTGCTGCAAATGTTCCCTTTAATAAAGTTTCTTTATTTAGAACATTAGGACAGGAAACACACAAAGAAATCTGCAAATGAACAAATGCAGAGGCACAAGCAAAGCCATCAAAAATATTTACACACAAGAAAATGAAGAAGGAAGGTTAAGTTACTAAGCATTTAATGAGGTCTTAGGTCAATGACGTAAATACAGCACTGCAAACTGGCATTCAGTGCTAGAAGAACACTGGTGACGTGTGGTCTTCTTGTGAATAATTTCAGCAGAGGACTAAAGGCAGACGCAGTAAGACTGAGTTGGTGAATATTAGAGTAGCAAGGGTTAGTATAGATTATTTAGAAGCTTTAATAAAAAACTCTTCTTTTTTTAAAAAAACCCAACTCTTTGTTGTATTTATTTCATATAAAACTGCACAGTCAACTGAGATGACTAAAATACTATTCAGTTAGTTGTTTTTGTTTGAATACAACACAATGTATTTTCTTATTTTTCCAAAATTAAAAACCTAACTATGGGATGTGAAGGCAACACAGGAGATATTTAGAATATTTTTCTTCAAAATTATTCTTAAACCACCAGTCACCAACCTTTTAAATATACCTAGAAATATCTTTTGTACTATCACTCTATAGTGTAATTCTCTAATATACTTCCAAGGTAGAACAACGCCTTCAAAATTCTATGATCCTCTATAGAAGCTGAAGATCATTTCTGTATCACCCCTCTTATTATGAAATATTAATAACCATTTAACTTAATATTTTAATGGAAAGATGTCAATATTTAAAAATCAAGTATCACTAGAATAATATCTACATTAGAGTTGATAAATAAAACATAAATAAACAAGCTAATGGAACTAGCCAGTATAAACACTTGCCAGAAACAAAAACAGCTTAGTTTAATGGAGACTCATATCTTTTATAATGTTCCGGAGAGGGAAATTTTTGGACAGCATCTTTGTTGAATTGCAGCTGAGTCATGTCAATTTTGTTGCATTTTTCAATATGAGATATTAGTTTAGACATGTAATGTTTTCTGGGAAATTAAGCACTAAAAAAGAAATTAAAATCAAAATCTTTACCAAGATCTTGTGACATGCAGACAAAATACTTGAGTTTGGCATATTTTTTAGGCATAAATTAGAAGACTGTAGGCATCAATTAATATCAGACTTTTTCAAGCATTTCTAATTTCAATAAAAAGCCATTTCTATTTGTTTATCCAAAATGAGTATTGACTTTATATTAATGGCAATTAAAATTATCATTAGATTTAGTTGTGCAGAAAAGCATCCATCTTCAGGAGAATCATTTTCCATAGTATTTATCCCAGGCACAGGATCAGAATATTTTATTTCCACCACCCAAGTCACAAGCATCACACCATTTTATGTAGCCCAAGAGGGCACAACATCCACGGGTAAGATCAGAGGTTGGAAAATAATTTGGTTGAAACAATACCAAAGGAGTAAGGTACAAAACAGAGACCTGTTCTATGAGAAAAACAACACAATGTAAATGAAACTTTAGGAAACTTTGTCTGAATGATAAAAATAATTGGATCATGGCCAATGGTTTGGTAATTCTGTTTTGCCATAATTTTCCTACCTAATATATACAGAAGTGGCATAGCCAATTGTGTCAGGATAGAAAGTTGACTTTTCTATGAGGATATAAGACTAAAAATTTGGTGGAATCTGATTTTCTCTATCACAGTCTACTCATTTCTTTGTATAAAGACATAGAAAAGAAGGTCATGGTTTCCACTGAGTATAGGAGGTCTAGATGGGAACGAGTTTAAT
>NW_017731802.1:648742-703742 GCF_001890085.2 Hipposideros armiger | reverse complement strand
TACACAGCAAGTTAACTGACCATTTGATATTTTTAGTCTTTGGAATCCTTTGGTTGATCTCTTTGGATAATTAGGCACAGAAATCCACTCAAGCTTTCTCAAATACAGGGAAAGGATACAAAAGTCTCATAGAAATCCACAAAGGCTGAAAAACTATGCCTTAGAAAGTCAAGAATTGGGTTAGCTCCAGGTGCTCAGAAACTGGATTTTGTTTTCACTCTAATTTCTTTTACTTTATTCTCACTCATTTATACTTACTGTTTTTTTCTTTTTGTTTTTTTGTTTTGTTTGTTTTGTTTTCTGTGTTTTACTAACTAATGTCTCAGTCTCTCAATATTCACATTTCAGATCCCCAGGAAAGAAATCTAATGGGTAGCCCAACCTGTAGGTAAGATTGTCTTGATTCAATGGCTTGTGAGTTTTTAAACTATCTCTGGTTAGATAATATTGGGCATGTGTTATTTGTAAAGATTTCTTCCAGGGATTCTGGCATAGTCAAGTTAAAATATGAAGGTTGGATGGATACAACAGGCAAATGATTTTTTAAAAGCAGTCTTAGAGGGAGCCGGATTGGCTGAACCATTACACTATAAGTAGAGCTGGTGATTCATGTGCTGACATAGTACCCAGATTATAGAAGGAATACTAATGGGAAATAAACGGCCTGTTGAGAATGAGATTAAAATTTAAACACATAAATTGATGAAATCCCAAGTAACAAGAAGCAAAGTGCAGAATTTGTGGAGGGAGCAAATGTTTCTTGCAGGAAGGAGTATTTCACATGGAGAAAAGTAGAGGGGACTTCCTAGGAGAGATCAAACATACTCAGACTGTTGGAACTGCCTTGACTTTTCTGATAAATATCTTACCTTTGTATTTCATAGTAATATTATGTTGTAACTTTAATGATTCTATTATAAAATGAATAATTTAAACCCCCATGCATAATCCTACTAATGTCATCTAGGTTTGTTCTTTAGGAATCTCTCATTAACTGCTTTCATGTTACTATAAGAAGCTTCAAATTTAGAAATATGTAGATTTTCCTATATGAAAATTAAGCTTCAAATTCATGTTACTAACCAATTTTTAGCAATAGGAAGAATAAAAACATGATATTCCTTGTCATTTGTACTTTTCATTATTTAAATTTTAATTATTTAGTGGTTGGTAATTAAGAGTGATGAATCATACCAGATAATAAAACTCACTTATTAAATAAACCCTTTTTTTGTAGTTTTAAAATATGCTGATTTTAATCAATCCTCTGTATTGACTTTAATCATAATGTGTAATAGGAACATGGTTTTTCAGCAATGGAATTTTTTTCACCTAACTGTCCCTTTAGAGTCACAAATTTAGTTAAACAAATTAAATATTAAAGATCATGGAAGATTTTTTATTTCCAGAAAAACAAACTTCCCTCTCCTATTATTTTCCTTAGTGAACTTATATACTTTCTTCTCCAAATATAACCATCTCTTCCTATAATTCAATGTCACACATTACTTAGCTATCTAAACTTCCTCATGCACTAGTGGATAAAGTGAGATCAAGAAAGAGTTGGAAAGATAAGTTGAGGTCAAATATCTGAATTACTTTGGAGGCTTTCCTAAGACTTCTGGGCTATGATCCTTGAAATGTGTTGTGTCTCACATTTTCTTTTAAAAAAATACATTAGTTTTGTAGATGGAGTTTTGGGAGGTAATTAGGGTTAGATTAAATCTAAGAGTAGAGACCTCATGATGGATATAGTGCCCTTGACAAGAAAGGGATATGAGCGTTCTCTCTTTCTTCACTGCATGAGGATACAGCAAGAGGCTGTCCATTTGCAAGCCCGGAGGAAGGTCCTTTCCAGATACCGTATTGGCCAGCTACTTGATCTTGGACTTCTCAGATTCTGGAAGTATGAGATATAAATGTTTGTTGTATAATTAAAAAGAAGAAAAGAAGGTGCCATGGTTTCATTCTAAAGGTCCTTATTAAAAGGTTTTTAATGAGACCTTGGAATCTAAAGATGGAAGAATAAGGTGATGTTGTTGCACTTCATTATTTGTGGGGGGCGGAAAGAAAACCTTTGCCAGTACAGAGTCCAAGTCTGATCAGAGATAGACTCCAGAGAGTTCACTTTAGGAAATTATGGGTTTTAGGAGATTGAAACTTAATACAGAAAGACAGATTAAAGATGGTTGCAAATGACCACGAATGAGTTGAGGAGGGTCTAAGTCAGGACCATGGCAATGAGAATTGGAAGGAGGAAGACTCAGTGATTTAAGAGATATTTACTGAGTGTTTACTATAAGTCAGGCATTGTTTTGGTTATTGTGGATGTGGCAGAAAATATGTCAGCTTTGATTATGTTTAGTCAACAATCCAGTTCATTAACAAGTCTGGGCTCTAATACCAATGCATGTAATACATCTATAGCTCATCTCCAGCCATCACCCTTACCCTAGTCGAAGGCACTGTGGTCTCGCACCTGGACTCCTGCTGTAGTTCCCTAACTGACCTTGTCACGTCGACTTTTGCCCTTACATAACCTTTAATCATACCATCCATGCCTTTCAATGGCTTTACACTTAAAAATTAAACTCTCTACTTGATCTGGCTCTCTTAATTCTCAAACTTCATCTCATATATTCTTCTACTGGCTGATAACACTCTGTCTAGCCTTACTGACTTTCTTTTTATCAAGCTTGTTAATCTTGTTTCTAACCTTTGGCATTTGCACTAGGTATTTATTCTTCCTGGAATGCTCCTCCCTGATTCTTGGTTTAGCTTCTTACCATTCAGAATTCAACATGAAAGTAACCCTGACAGACACCTTCCCTCATCATCCAATCTAGAGTAGCAAACCACTCTCTTTCATATTACTCTGTTCATTTTCATTACTTTCTGTCTTCACGGTATTAACCACTTTGAGATATTATTCTTGTTTATTTATGTTTCCCATTTGTCTCCAATAAAATAAAAGCTTCATAACTATGAAGATCAGGTTTGTTTGTCTTGTTTATTGCCTTATCTGCAGTGATAAAATGGATGGAGCACATAGTAGATGTTCAATAAATTTTATTAAATGAGTAAAATGTTTTAAGAAAAGGTCTTTGATATTAGATTTGTTTCTCAAAGTAAGGCACTTCATCTTATTTATATTCAAAAGCCCCAGATGCCAAATGAATTGCCTTTCACATAGCATTCAAAAGATGAGCTCATTGAAAGTATGATTATAAATTTAGTACATCTATTAAAACACTAGATATATTCTATACTCAAATTAAAATATTCAAGTCAATTTCTCTCTCTTTTTCTCTCTGTCTCTATCTAAATATTAACAGTATTTTTCTCTAGGTGTTAGAATAATAATGGTTTTCTTTTTTTAAATTTATTTTTATTTTTAGGGGAGGTGTAGATTTTGGTGGGGTAGAATTTTCCTTATTTAATACACTCATTATCAGATATGGTAAATTGATTAAAAATGAATTGAAAGCAGAGTCATAAAAGTGATATATAAGTGCTACTTTAATCAGGTCATGAGTCACTTTATTAGCATAAACTATCAGGTGTAGTCTGATGGTCCCACTAGGAATAACAAAGACACTCCTATTGCTTCCTTTCGGAAATCCCAAGAATTTAAGAGGTTATAGCCTAGGACACGGGTTGGCAAACTGTGGCTCGTGAGCCACATGCGGCTCTTTGGGTACGTTCCGTCTCAAAAGTTTACCGACTCCTGGAAGAGACAGTCCTGTCCCTCACAACAATTTAAAAATTATTCAAGATCCATAAATATATTTCTACATAATCACCATTATGTGAATAATATACTGTAAAAATTTTATCAATGAAAGTATAATAGTTATATTTTCATTTTCAAATTTGCTTCAGAGCCTGTAGCTTGCGGAGCCGCAGTTTGCTGACCCTTGGTGGCTCTTCCGTCTCAAAAGTTTGCCGACCCCTGGCCTAGGAGCCCAGGACAAAGGCAAGAACTCTTTGGGGGCAAGGCCAAATTAATTACAACCAAATTAATTATTAGATCATAATTATAGTAATGTGCATATCTGACACAAATTATTTTGGCAACCAACACAATGGTTTCTTTGCAATCCTAAGGTTCAGTTCTTGAAGACAACAGTACATATGTATCCCAGGAAAAGCCTAATAGAGAATTCAGTTTGTCATTACACTTTTAGGAAACCTGTCAATGTTCTTTATGCCAATTGAGGAAATGAATAAGTTGAGGTCAAGAAAATCTTTTCTTGAATTTTCTATTTTTTCTTTTTTACAATAAGTATGAATTCCTTGAATTATAAACATACATATTAAAGAAAATTGTTAAAATACTTAAAGGTAAACGTGCTGATTTTTGATAGGGATTAGTGAAAAGAATTAAATATTTAAGGATTTCCCTGAAAACAGCTTTATTTTAGTTGCATTATAAAGTATCCTTTTTTTCTTCTACTGTTTACTTTTACCTTATCTTCTAACTATTACAATACATACTGTTGTAGGTAGAAAGATTTTCAAAGTCCCTAGTTCTGGTTCTCAATTTTTAGATGAGGAAACTAACTAGAAGACATCAAGTAACTTGCTCAATGTCAAACTAATTCTTTTAGAGCACTCATTGCAGTTCATGGTTTCTGAATTCAGTGCCAGTCTTTTTATGTAGAGTTGAAAAGGCAATATTTATGATAATTGCTTATAATCCTAATTGAGAGATAGCACGACACAGTAGGAATAGATTCATTTTTGAATCAGATCTACGATGATGTCCCATCTGTGTTTATCATTGGCTAGGTGCTTTGATCAAATTACTTGATCTATTTGAATTGTAGTTTCTTTCTAGTTTGGGGATTATTAAATTAGGTACATTCTAAAAAGACCCAGAATCAAGAGTCCTATAAATATCTTTGTTTTATGTAACTTAATTAATAAGTGTCTAGTAATTTCAGATTTTCTACATTTTCCTCTCAACTGGAATACGAGTAGATGTACATTTCAAATCTGAGCCCTTCTGATTTCCAAACCCAGCCGTCTCTGTTCATGCTTTGCAGTTCATTGCTTCTTTAACTCTCCCACGGAGGCTGTTATTGCTGCATCATTCACACTGCTGAAATGAAAGCTTTCCATTCTTCTGGAGTATTTTAAAAATTCCTGAGAAAATTTACTGAGGCTTAAAACTTTGCAAGCCTGCTCAATTACCGTAGGTGTCTCATGTGAAACCTCAAAAATATATTGAGGCAAAAATAAAGAAGAATGATTGCAAAGGAAGATAATATTATTGTAATGACTTTTTAAATAACTTCAATGTAAAATAACAATATATATTAATTTTCAAAAAAGTACTTCAAAATTTTGGCTGAATGTTGATCTTTCAGTTGAATGTAATTCTTTAAAGTCATATATCAGTAATTTCATATTTTTAAGATCTCACTTGTGTACTTCTTTATTTAAGTCAACAACTGTTTAGCAAAACATATGCTCCATATTTCTCTTTCTCCATTGCTACCTTACCTGCACCAAAAATTTATTATGTTAAAAAAAAACCCCAAACAACTGGGAGTTATGTGTAGCAATTGTAGCACAAAATTCTAAACATATCTAATATCTGTAAAAAATCATATCATCTAAGTTATGGGATCCTTATTTAATTTAAATACACAAGTAATGTGAAAATTATTAAATAGAAACCTCATTTAAAACAGACTCCAGTGATGAGAAGAGAGAGCCCTGATGCACATGTCACCCAATGCATACTACTTACCCCAACAGGAAGACATGCCTTGCATCTCCAACAGTAAGTGATAATTACTTTACTATCTCAGCAGGAGGAAAAAAAGATTTCTTCTTGCTTAGTAACAGCTCAGCAAATGGGAGACTGCCATAGCTCAGCCAATGAAAAATCAGTATTCTTGGAACTTTCAGAATGGGCTGTTTGTTCATAATACCCAGTCCCAAGTGCATAAAAGAGCATTCCTCTCCTTTGTTTCTCTGGACTTGTGCATGGTTCACCAATAGAACGCATGCCCTGAATTGCAATTCTTTGCTGTTCTAGACAAACCTGTTTTCTGGAGAAATGTCTGGCTGTTTGTTTAAGGTCAACACAATGTTGGATGAATTCAACAAACATGGTTTTGTGTGTCAGAAACTCTAGTAGAAACTAATGTAGCAGTGAATAAAACATGGCTCCTTACTTTTCAAATTCTCAAACTAGTGGTGGAAAATCACATCTGTCCATTTGCTGTGGGCAGTTGGTTCTCCTTTACCCAGAGACACATAATGATTAGGAAATTTCCAATCCTATGGTGCAAACAATAAAATGTAGATTTTGCAGTTCACTCAAGTATGTGTGTGTGGGGCTTACTTAAAGCCAACAAGTCTGTATGTCATGTGATTACTTTCTCTTAAAATATTTTTTCACCGTGACAGAAGAGATTGTTTTCTAAGATGCTGAAAGGGAAAGTAAATGCTACAATAACATACTACCACATTATGGCATTTTGAGGCTCAAATTGACATCTGTTTGAGTTACTCAAGAAGATGTTTTGGGAATCAGGTAGATGCCTGAGCATTGCTTCCAAGGACACAAACTACTCAGATCACAGCCCTAAAACTTAAGAGAGGGTTTAAACTATGCCCTTTTCCTGATGGAATTTTATTGACACAAAGCACATGAAAAGATGTTGCCTCTTTTGCGATGTGAACAAATAATCAATAAAGATGGAGGAGGCAGAAGTCAAGTACTCTGTGCTTTGATAGCAAAAGCTCAGACAGTTGGAAATGTGCAATACGACTTTGTTCCACAAAGGAAAGTATGCAGTTGGAGGGGCTAAGGTTTTCAAGAGCAATGATCGAAGGAGAGCAGGAGACATGAAAAAGTATGTACCAAGGCCATTACTAACAGATTTCTGGAAGACTAAATTATGTTGCTGGAGCAAAGAATTGGCAGGCTTAGGACAAGGGTCCTTGGATACATATTGTTTTTAAAGAAAAAAATAGCAAGAATTAGAATTTAACGTGAAAGACAAACTAAGACATTTTAGCAGTAAAAATAAAATTGATAGAATTCTAGATGGCGGCCACATCCCCTGTGACAAAGGTTATGAAGTGATAAAAATGTATTGCTACTGGTGAATAATGACAAGGAGAAAGTGGAATTAAATTTCTAATTACAAAAATTGTGTGTTTATGCAAAGGTCTAGTCAATTTTGCTACAGTCAGGACTCTGACTCACTCAGCACATCCAACACATAGCCGATTTTGAAATACACTTGGGAACACAAAAAAGCAATCAGTTGGCGTTTGAAATTATAAAGGAGGTAATTGTGAAAAATTTTCAAGTGTTTAGCTATTATGAAAAAAAGCTTCACTTCAGTGAACAATTAAATAAAAACTTAAGTTGCATTGTATGGTTTGTGAATTTTGCATTGTTTAAAACATAAATGAGAGACAAGGGTGCTACAAGAAATCTTAAATATATTGTTAAGTTCCTGAGGCAATTGAGTAAAAAGAAAGAACCCCAGTTATTATTTAAGGGTTATTGAAAAGGGAATGAGATGAGAAATTTCATTTTTAATTAAAAACAAAACAAAACAACAACTAGAATTCTGGCTTACTCTAAGGAGAATAAGAAAAATGATCCTTCTACAAAAGGCAATTTAAAAAATAATTCCAATTTAATGCTTGTCCATAAGACATATGATTACAAACAGTATGCATACTGTGTGATGAAGATGTGGAGTTTCATTCTCTAGTATATTTAACACTGCTCTATATGGGTGGAACAATAAAACAGACATGCATTATGGAGATGAGAAAAAAGTGATCTAATATTGCTTAGCTGAATAGAGAGTGAAGCAAATTTATTCAAAATAAAAGAGGAAAAAGGTCATGTCAGATTTGATTGCTTGTTTGGATGCTTACAATTTTTTAATGCCATAATACTTTTGATGTGTAGAATATTTTTTATTCTGAAAAAGGCCAACAAAGTATAACTTCCTTTGTAGCTGTACACAGTGTGTAGTAGATATGAAGTTCTTAAAACTGAAGAGAAGGTTTAAAAAATGCCCTTATCTTGATATGTAGAACTTTACTGAAACCAGGTTCATAAAAAGATTTGCCTCTTTTGTGATGACAAAAAAAAAAAATAGTCAATATAAGGATGGAAGAGACACAGAAGGAAAAGTCAGCCAGATCTTCCACAGTATTGTAGGACTTCTGAAAACCATCTTCAGTGTCATCTCAGGCCTACAACCTAGGCCACCAATGGGTGACCCCAATTCAAAGTAGAGTAGAGCCTATGCCTCAAAAAGAGGTGATATTATCCTGAACTCTGGTACTGCCACTGAATTCATATTTTGTTTGTTTGTTTGGTTTTGTGTGTGTGTGATTTATTTTGAACATCTCAGAGAATAGTTCTGAGTTCTCAGTCCTGTTTAATCTAACTCTGAAATTAGATTTTAATGTTAATTCATCCATAGAACTTGTCTATGAATGCCTATTTCTTTTTAACCAATTTCTACCTACATTCACTCCATTTCTCTGTGTACGAGGGTCATTTTTGACCTGCCTCTTTTGCTGGTAGAAACCCTGGACCTCTTTACACTTTCCCTCAACGGGAGTTCTCCCTCTGGGCATTGCCTGCTTTTTGCTCATATCCAGCTAGTAATTCTTCTGGTTCCATTAATTAAAAGCCTGTTGCACAAATAGAACTCCTCTTATTGAAACAGTTATGTGTCCTGTACTCCAGGAGCTGAGTGGATCATCGATGGAGAAGTCCAGTGCATCCTTTCAAGCTGGTTTATGATGTGCCTAGCCAAGGTGAGCTTAGGAACATTGTTTCAGTTTCTTTGAAAATACATGGTCTCACATCACAGAGCTTATCAGTAATTGCAGGGGTCGCACAAATCCACTGGGGTAGAAAGGGAAGACCAAGGAGCCATCACTGGGGACTGAGTGCCATGAGGGAAATGTTTTGGGCTGGAATACATAGAGCCTGGTTCCGGGCAGTATCTGACACCATCTGCCAGATCTAGGACTGGTCTATATGCTTTATCAGGCCAGTGTTTCTTAAACTTTATTATGCCTGTACATCAGCCAAGATCTTGTGAATTCAGATTCCTGTTTAGTGGCTGTGTTTAGCAGTCCCCAGATGCTATTGCCTGTGGTCCACATTTGGGGTGTCGAGGCTCTAGTTCATGTCTATAAAACCAAGGAGGTGGGCTACACGGCCCCTAAAATCAGGAAGTATGCTTGGGCTCTGTAGTTTTTCAAAGCTGACACTTTTGGAGTTGGATCTGATCCAGTTTGCATTTCTGAAATGAATTGTTGCTCTAAAGCACCACAGTGGAAATGATAGGCACTGAAGGACCCTGGAAATGCTTACCTAGGTTACTGCATGGGGAAATGATTTGCTCATTAGCCTGTAAAGCCTCACTAAGATACGAGTTTTCACAACATCACCAGCAGGGTACCATGAAATCTGAAATGAGACTTATGATTCAAAGACACAATGACATATTTAGGTATTTAGGTTTCCTTCTTCCTGAGAGGTACTCTCTAGCTTTCGTTAAGTTCCATTTCCATGTATAACATAAGCTTATGTAATAGTATAGCTGGAATGATACAAATCAATATATTTTTTACTAAATCAGGTAGACTCAGAAGTGAGTTGCCAAATGGAAGAGGGTAGGAATTATTATAAAAAGCCTATTAATTATAGGTGAGTGGTTTGAAGAAAGTGCTTATCTAAATCTCTTATGTCTCATAATGAGATGGATTCACTTTGTTCAGAGCCTTGACACAAAGATATCAAAGTTTAAAAATATATATGAAGGGCAAAAAGCCAGGGAATGTATTGGTGAGTCACACAATTTTATGCTGTGCAAGAAGAAATAAGAGTCTAGGATAAGAAAAGCTGGGCATAAGGCACATAGGTGAGTTCCAAGCTTCCGTAAAAGTAAGTGTAAAAGCATTCAGGGGCTGATGTTGAAGGGAGGCACAGGGAAATGAGAAGCACATTGGAACGTCCAGAGTTGGGCTGGTCTTTCTTTAAGACCTGGAAGATCTGTGGTTTTTGATGCACCACTTTAAGTTGTTAGGAGGCAAAACTACAGCCTAATGTTGAACTTGTTATTTCTCAAAACAAACAAATAACAACAATAACAAATTGGATTAAATATTATTAAAGAAATTAATAGGAAGAGAGCCTACCATAATAATGATAATTACGACAGTCATGATTTATGCTGCTACCAACAATTAAAAGAAGTTATAAAGCTCATCTCATTATCCTCCCATACCTAATTCTCATGCTTCTTCCCCACCCACCAGCTGGAGGCACAGGATTATAAAGTCTAGGAGATGGCAGAGCCACAACATGGAAGTAACCCAAGTCCCTGATTCACTCCGTGAAGGAAAGCAGCAAGGAACATATGCGTAGAACTGCTATGTGATTGAGAAGTACATTTATACTCAAACACTGGAAATCAGAAGTGGTATGCTACTCTAAGGAAACACTAACATTTGTGGCATTGGCTTAGTTGGGGGTAGCAAACATAGGATTTAAAGATGGAGATCATTGTTTACCATGGCAAAAGATTTGCCAAAACTGTCACCTGTGATGAGTTAGAAGGTAGATCAAGGGCCTACTAAGCCTAGAGCTCGTAGGGAAGTTGTTGGAGAGAGCAAAAGTATGAGGATGTGTTGGTTACCTCTTTCTGGAAAGACTATTGGACTGGCTTTCAAGCAGAAAATGTAAGGCAACAATTTCGCGTGACGGTATTCATAGGTCTTTGAGGACTGAGGGGAGGGGGAGCTACCGTATTGAAGAAATTTGGATTCTAAATTGCTGTGTGGAAGAAAGTCCCCCACCAATATACATCTGGAATTAGAGGGCAATAGAGAGTAGTGTTTAAGAGCATGGACTCTGAATTCATACTTGAGTTCTAATTCCCCCATTACTATCTGTGTGAGTTTAGGAAAGTCAATTATCTTCTCTAAACCTTCATTTCCTTAAATGCAAAGTGGAGATAATAATAGTACCTTTACTAAAGAGTTGACCCAAGGATTATCACCCTTGAATCTGTTATCTTCCCCATGTTACATTACCCTTTTTACTTGTTATCTGAGAGATCCAATGGAGCAGTCTGATTTACTCACTACTGTAACTCCAAAACAGGGAACAAGGTCTCATGTGCAAAAATGGATTGCAAGTATTTTCAAACGTATGAATAAGGCATGTAAAAGACTTAAGGTGCCTAGAACATGGCACATTCAATGAGTATTACAAATTATCACTATTTAATCAAGACACCATTATCAATTAAAATTTACTCAAACCCTTGCATTTTTATTTTGCAACCTATATTTTCATGGAATACAGTCATCATATTTTATACTTTAGATGCTATTGTAAACTATCCTGTCTCGTCAGTTTATTTTTGTTTATTTAGTAATGTATGCTATCAATAGGAAAATAATTGACAAATAAATACATTGCTTTTCATGATTTAACTTTTGTTGAAATGTAATAAGTCATCATAACAGTTGATAATTATGTTTATCTACTTAGGAAAAGTATTTAAGATTATAGCTGAGTGAAAAAGCTTGGTTCTAAGTTAATCCTATGACCATAATCATTAGCTTCTGATAGTTATTACTGTGTTTAAAAAAAGGTATACTTTTGTGAGTCCCATCAAAGAAATATGGTTTATCTACTGAATTTGTCAGCATTGACACTAATGACATTTTGGGTAGATAATTCTATTTTGGGGAGCTGACTTTGCATGTAAAATGTTTAGCAGAATATCCAGCGTCTACCCACTGGATACCAGTAGCACTCCTCGGCCCCCAGTGTAACAAGCACAAACCTTTCTAGACATTGCCAAAAGGTCCTGAGAAGGAAAACTGCCCCTCATTGGGAACCACTGATGTACAACTTTCATCCATTCATTTATCAAGTAATTAGAAATGACTTATTGAACATTTGCTCTGTGCCTGGCACTGTTCTAACACTGGGAATACAGCAATGAATAAAGCAGAAAAATCTCTCCCCTAACCAGCTTATATTATGGAAGGATAGATGTAGAATAAACACATTAACAAAGGATTCCATAATATAAGGTCTGGTAGTGAGAGGTGATATGAGGAAAATAAAGTTGGGTATGAGGAGTGCATTAATCATGACTTTTATTTTCTGTATTCTGATATTTTGATGTCTGGGACTTGCTGACTGTGGAAGGACTGTTCCTCCCAAGGTTAGCCAATTTCCAGAGACAGTAAGCAACTTGCCAGCCAGCATGCTTTTAAAATGCAAACTAAACAATCCAGAGTCCTACCCTTAACTACTTCCACTACAAGGCTCTCACACTCGGGACCACTTTCTTGCCATTATCACACAAGGGCCAGATATCAGACAACTAAGGCCAGCCCCTTTGCCCCAAGGACTGCTAAAATGATTCAAACTAGCCAACCCTGAGCCTGTTCAGCCTGCCTTACCTGTTCCTTTCCAAAGAAACCACAATAAAGGTTTTTGCCCACAGTTCCCCCGCCCTTTTTCTTTGTCTCCTGACCAACCCTGGTGCTTCTCCGTGTGGCCCCTCGTGGTGTGTCATGCCCTCTCCTGTTGGGAACTGTGAGTAATAAGCTATCTCTCACTGGCAATCATCTCCTGATCTCTTGGCCTTACTATAGTTATTTTTTTTTATTAATATGCTGTATTTCATAATAAAGATCAAGAAAAACAAGACTCTATTTTAGATGGGCCTCTGTGAGGGAGTAGCATTTGCAAAGCCAAAAAAACTTGAATGAACTATGTTAATACTGAAGAAAGAATATTCTATGCAGTAGACACCACAACGGCAAAGATGCTGAGCCAGACGCAGGTGTGTGTCCAAGGAAAAGCCCAGAGGCCCATGTGCCTGGAGCACAGGGAATGTGAGGAGTGGAGGGTGGGATTGGATAGGTATCAAGAGGCCAGATCGCACAGGACGCTGGCGGCCATTTTTAGATTTCTAATGTTTAGTTTGCGTATGATGGAAAGCTAATGCAGTCCTGCTAGCAGGAAAGTACATAACTTGGCTTGGATTAAAAAAAATTTCCTGTGGATGCTGTTTAGAGACAGAGGGGAAAAGAGTGGAAACAAGGAGAACAGTTAGGTTGGAAAATACTGTGACTTGAACTGGGGTAGGAGTCATTGATGTGGATACATTTTACATGTAAAATCAACAGAATCAATAGGATTTGCTCTGCAAGAGAAAGACATTTTTTGGCTGAGTGATTAGGGGAACAGTGATAATAAGGAACTCTGTGGAAATACAGCAGGTATGAGGGGTAAAATTAGCAGTTCAATGAGAGGCATATTAAGTTTGAGGTGCCTGTTCAATATCTGCATGGTCAGAGCTGACTTCATCTTAAAATGCTGACTCCATTTGAAAACTAATCCACCTGAACCTTTGTCTCCCTTTCCTTTCCCCTCTGGTGGACTCTGGGATATGCACAGAGGCTTGAGGTGAATCACAAACTATCATTGATCCTTCCCTTCTTCTGGGGCAAGGGACCCTTAATGTTTAGCTTTGACCCTGGCACCAGAGCCCCCATATCTGATCCCTTTGTTCCCCTTGATCCCCCCTGCTTTCCTTTGAGAGTATGTAGGTCTGTTTCCTATGGAGATATAAAAAAGGCAGTCGGGGGGTGGTGGTGAATGGTGTGGGGATCCATTTTCTGTCCTGCTATTTACTGCTCAGAACTGCGTTCTGTAAGTAAATTATTTATTAAACAGACAAGCTGGACTTGTCTACCTCCTTTGTGGGCCTCTCGGCTCCTTTGGCATTCGGGGGCCACTTTGCATACACAGCCCTTTCATGAAACAAGTACATATGCTGAATCAGTAATAAACATTTTTGTACAGGGGTGCCAAAAAATATATACAAGTGGACACACTTCGGTCAACATTGCTCAAGCAGTAGTTTGCCGTAATCAGAAGTGTCTGGATGCTGATAGTAACCACTTTGAGCACCTTTTGTAATTGCAGAAGTCAAATGTGACTTGTATTCATCTTTTGTTATTGATATATATTGAGTACTACAATTTTAATACAGTTTTTTCCTTTCTTAAAATGTGTATACATTTTTTTGCCATTCTCTGTATATATGTAGCACCAGGGTCTCAAAGAATAGTACAGGCTGGTAGGATAGATGTTGGATTCATCAGTACATATTTAAAGCCATTGGGATGAATGAGATCAACTCATCACAGTATATTTTGACTGTAAGTACAAAACAATCAATAAAAATAAATAGTATCATGAATTTAGACTTGGAAAATATGATGTATAAAAATGTTACAAGTATAAAATGTTACAAACATAAGGAATAAAAGAAAAGATAATTTTAAAGGATTTTAGGTAATAGAAAATTTTTATTTAAAAAAAATTTTTACTTGAGTCTTCTGTAAACTATTGGCCATCGATTTATTTTTCTCCTTGTTAAAATACAGATTTATTGAAGGGGAGAAGCAAAAAACGTGATAGCGGCATTTTCCTCTCCTTTTCCTTAATTGTTTGTAGCTCTCACCCCATCACGTCAAAGATTATTTAATTATTTATAAATTTAAAATTCCTAACCCGACTCATTACTGTCTTCTTCTCCTTTTTAATTTCTTCATTTGGCAGGATGCTAGACAACAGAATTTGTGACAGTAATGCATAGAGCAATAGCGATTCCAATTGTTCTGTGTGGATTAGCATAGTAACGGATCCATGATAAGCTCTGACTACTATTCTTAAAAGCACATTGCCAGCAGAAACACTAATGAGTCCTCTGGAGCCATTATCCTTTGCCTCTGACTTGGATAGACTGGAGTTAAACTTTCAGCGACTATAGTACTGCTGAGTTCAGGTTATATCTGAATCTCTTTCCTTTATCTATTTCTTTCTCTAGTTTTTGATCAACTTTGAACCCAGAAATTACAAAAATGTGGAAATTTAACACACATATTATAAAATATAAAATACATTTTTATTTGTATTATATATGTATTTTATCTACCTACCTACCTACCTACCTATCTACCTACTTCTATCTATCTAGTAGAAATGATCAAAAGTTCATATATTGGTGTCTGTTTTGAAAGATAAATTTTTTGAAGGCCTGGGAGGTAGGTAGGGTGACAGAGAATGACAGAGACTTATTATACGTATATTACAAGGTTTTCTACATGGCTAATAACTGCCAGTAATGACGGGGGTGAGAAGATGCTAATCTGAGGAAGTGAGCTACTGGGAGTGCATCAGACTAAAACCAAGTTGTATACAAACTGAACAAAAAGCTAGAGCCAGAGGAGAAAATCATGTAGGGTTAAAGCAAATGGACAATTGAAGACACAGAATATGAGGTTATATAGATGATTAGAAATAATTTTATAACTGAGAAAACTTAGAGAAGATAGCTTAGGTTTGTACATATACTACTTTACAGAGAAATCTAATTTTCAAGAGAAAAAGATTCAGTTAACGCTCACATGTGCGTAGGTACATACACATAGATGAGTGCCTCTTTCTGTATCAGCAGTTTTTAGTTACATAATACATGCTTGAAGTGGTCCTCTCTGTGCTTTGCTAAGCAGAAGGACATTTTAACTTCAGTGGGAACATGGATGAAGTACCTCCAAGTAACTTTTTCTTAAGATCCTCTTGTTGAAATCTAGGACTCTTGACTAGATCTCTCATTTTGCCATATATATATATATATTTTTTTTTGTACAATTATTGTCAGGGAAGAGACATATTTGAGCATGAGATGAAGATGTTTAACTTACCAATGAGCTGATTTGGTGTTGCTGAGGTGAAAATTATTTCCATTGCCAAAGGTCTTTAGCAGAGATGTGGTTCCCTCTAATTGGTTGCTATATCTAAGACCTAGTAAGCAAAAATATCTTACCAGTTCAGCAAGGCTGCCTTTAGTTTTGTTAAGGCAAAGACCCTATGGTCAGTTGTTAACTAATCCACTTCATCTTCAACCCATTTTGTCCCATATAAACACAGGCACATGGAAACCAGTCTGCAGATATTCTCAATATATACAGCCTGCCTTTTCCCTTTCTTTTAGTTGTCTTGGTAATTGAACCAGAAAGTAGGATAACTATTAGCCCATTGCCACTAATATGTTTTATGTATGCATCTTGTAATTATTATGCCATTATCCTTGTGGATCGCTTTTATGATGATTAACAATTGCCATTTCAGTGACCATTGTCCTAGTTGACCCATAGCAATTATTCTCTGTAGGAACAAGCGGAGTTTGAATGCACATGGGGAAGTTCAAAGCCAGTTCATAATTCAACTTGTGAACACTGAGTTCCTGCTAATAGTTTCCTCTTATGGGTGATTTAGGATTTCCATTAGAAAGTGGTGGGCCTGAGAAAAGCAGAACATGAGCACCAATCTTTGGGACAAAATTTCACTCACAGCAGGGCTATCAATAGAAGTGCTATAGGCCAATCAATATCTTCCCCAACATCCATGTGTAAAACAGGTAAAATATGTTCTTTGCTTGGCAGGTGTATCAATCTTTCCATTTTCTAATGCTATATGCAAACTCACTGTAGAGCTTCCATAATAATGTACCATAATCTGGGTTGTTTAAACAATAGAAAATTATTTTCTCAGAGATCTGAATTGTAGAAATCGAAGATTAACCTGTTGGGAGAGTGGGCCATGATGGAAAGATCAGTTATATGCCTCTCTCCTGGGCTTTAAAGATGACTTTAAAGATGCCATTGTTTTTATTTTGTACAGTCCAGAAAGGTAAATGATTTTTGGTTCATCACACACACAGAGCTGACATAATTGATGGGTTAGAGCCCTGGTTCTGGAAGCTTCGCATGTATGAGACTCACCTGGACAGACTGTTAGAACATTGATTGCCAGGCCCAGGTCTCAGAGTTTCTGCTTTAGTAGGTCAGAAGTCACAGCAGAGAACCTGCATTTCTAAGAAGTGCCCAGGTGATGCTGGTGCTACTGTTACCAGGTTGTGATAATATTCCTTGGATCTTTGTTTTCTCGAGGGAAAGAATTCAGTAGAGAGACAGAGTTTTGTACAGGTAAAGCATAGTAAGCAGTTTATTAGTAAAGGCAGAAACACTCCAAGATGTGGAGCAGACCAATCCCAAGAGGGGGAGAGGCCTCTCCTTACCTTGTGTGAAGGCTTTTATTCCTATGGCAGAATTGCCTCCCCCTCTCCCTTCTCTTTCTCTCTTTTCCTCTCCTTCTGAGGCACCCATCTCTCCCTTTTGGTTCCCAAGGTAGTTTCTGTTAATTTTCTTTTTAGGATTTGTTTGAGAAACTCACCAAAATGGTCCCGATAAGCAGGATGTACATTCTGATAAGTGGAATGTCTTCCTCTCTTCTCTGGCTTTTAACACACCCCTTTGATTTAGGGGCATGTGAGAGCCTGGAATTCTGCTGGGCTAGTGAGGCACTGGTGCCCTAAGTGAGGGCAGCTGCAAGGGGTCTTGACCCCAGTAGGAGCTGCAGCAAGGGGCTTTCTTTCCCAGCTAAGTCTCTGCTTCTCCTGCTCATTTCTATCTATCTACCTTCCCTATCACTACTTATCAGAGACCACACTTTGAGAACCAGTGGAACACTCTTCTTCCTGGAGTCTCAGAATCATTTGAAGCACAAAGCCCCAGGCAGTCAGCAATCAGAATACTTTCCAATCTTAACATAAAACAATATCCTCATGTACTCAGCAGATTAGGAAGCAATCCCAGTATTTCAGGGGACATTTCTGCTCATTTTGCTAAAATCAGTGCCCATGCTTCTGAAAATCTTTACTGGCTATGCCCTGGAACCTTTAGTTCTTCCAAGAGTTGCTACTGGAGTGAAGGACCAGCATTTAACATTTTAGTAAAATTCATTTTAATCACTCTTCCTCTTTTCTCATAACTCTCCCATCATTGTCATTAAGAAATTAGCATTGAAGATGTAAACATACCAATGTGTGACAGAACAATCAAATGAATCATGGATAATAGTCATTAATCCAAATTTCAGTACACGTTTTTTTTTAAGATGTGTAATACAAATTATTGGCTAAATGGACTTTAAACTAAATAGGATGCCATAGAAAATAATTTAAAGCCTTAACATACTATAGCGTGGGCTGCTTGTAGTCTAGAGTAGGGCCTATATTTGAAATGTGGCTTCCTGTCTTTCCATTCTGAAATTGGCAGGTATAGAAAACAGCAAAAAATAGTGGTTTGTTGTGTTTCCTGATATATTTTTCACTAATGGAGAAAGTACGCATTGAGGACTTAGCACCTACAAATCTAGGCAGGAAATAAAAATGAAGGGTAATCCCATGAAGGAAAATAATCAGACACAGTTACAAGGTGAAAACAGAGAGCTGGATACAGAAATAGACCCATGGACAGTCCTAGTCAGCCAACTAGAAATGGCTTTTAAATATGCCTTTTCTTTCAAAATCCAAAACATCTATATTTGTGTAAAACTATAGCCCTGCTCAACCCAAGCATCTTCTAAAGAACCATATTATGTTAAAGCTTTCTTAATCTGAATACAGAAAGAGCTTAGAACAAAAAAAAATATAAAGAAGAAGAGTCACAATGTTGATTAGGGTGAAAGGTAAAGATCCTTAATGAGTAGCTTCACAGGCAAGTGTACTTGGATTGTTTATCCCAGAGTCAAGTACACGACTCTTGTATATCCTTTAGCTGTTCCCTGACCTTGAGAAGGTGTGCCTGGAAGCACTTGTCAAAATTAATCTCGGAAGCACTGGGATGCTAAAACTCTCCAACTGAAACCTCCAGAAATAGAGTATGATTTGGCTGTTGAATTGAGCTTCAGAAGGAAAAATAAAGAAATATCCTTAAGCATGAATAAGTCTTAATTTAAGAGAGCCCCATAACTTTTACTTGACCTGTTGCTTCTTTTGTTGTTAAGCTAAACAGATTTTGATGCCAGGGATTTCTGGTTTAGAATTCCCTGAATTGAATGGTGATACCCATGAAAAGGTTATTTGCTGACCTATTAGCATAGACAATTTAATGTGATTAACATACACATACTCGTATATCCCTTCTCTGATGTATGCTATAGCAATAAATAGAAACAGCAAACTTGTAAATTAAAGAAGGTCAAAAAATCAGGATGAATGATAAAACTTAAGACATACAACTGGAATTATCAGTTTTTTGGCACTACATCTATTCAACCATTTTTAGAGAAGCTAATGCAGATTATAATGTCAAGTTCAATGAATTCTGATCTCCATGGCAACGCTTGGGCATGCTAAAGGAACTCACATGGTTATGAAACTTCTTGGTTTCACATTCCAGAATCAGAGTTTAATCAGCTCTCTATCCCGCTGGGAATAGGAAAAGTAGGGAACGTAAAGGGAGCCAGTATCTACTGACAGTTGCAATCTGTTACTTTCATTTTCTTGAAGGCTAAGTAATAAAGACCTTTCCTGGACTTAAAACCTGGATTGGGGTTTTAAGCAAAAATTTGTCTCTTTTGCTCATTCCAATAAAATGCTGCCACACAGTCTTAATATAATCGGAGATAGCCCTTAGAAAATGTCAAAGAAAAATTTCCTCTCCCTGTTCAGTTAAATTGTGCCATTTTCCCCAATGTACCACAGATCTCCAAATTGCTAATAGAGTTACTTAGTAAGGCTGAGATTATATTGGACAGAATACATACTGACTACTCTATTTTAATCTCTATTCTATTTTATCTATCTGTCATACTTTTTTTTTCAATTTTCCCTAGTGATGTAGTTTGCCAATTAGGGCAGGATCATGAAATATACATGAGAGCAAAGAGGAAGTCGCCGTAATAACTTGCTAGCTTACTGTATCATTCATTCTTCAAGAATAACAGTGGTGCCTGTCCTTGATTATTTCTGTGAGACATTATGTCAAAGTTTGGTTTTTGTGGCTAGCAGATGAAATATGTGATTTCTACCATATCATGAGCCATAACAATCCCAAAGATCTGAAGCAAAATGAGCAGCATTTTGGTAGGTTTTTAGGCTTTATGACTTTGGAGAATCCATACAATCTTACTTAAATTTTCAGTTTATACAAATGCACAAGCAATGTTCAAACTTGATAATTCTTACCTGCAACTTATAAATTAAAATAAATAAATTCTTAGCTGCAGATATAATCAGGGTCTCATAGAAGAGCCTGACCTTCTGTTAATCTGTAAGCATTAAGCATGGGATCTCTGGAGAACAAGCCAATGTCCTCAACAGGTCTTGAGCAATATTGAGTTTTAATTTAGGGCATGGACACCTGCATCCCTCCCCTTTCCCCCATGAACTAAACATACCATTTGGTTTTTATCAGTTTCACTGAATTCCATTCACGGATTTAATAATGATAAGACTTCTAATAATAGTTCCAGAGGGTTAGGCAATTCCCTTCTGCAGAAAACCAGCGTAAAAATGGATAAAATGTTCAATAACAACCATTTAAAGGCACTGGATTTTGACTAAAGGCATTTAAAAACATTAAAAAGTGTTTATTTAATAAATTACAAGAGCACCAAATAAGCTCTGGTCTTCTTGCCCAGAGCTGTTCCTCTTGTCTGCCTTCTCTCACCACACACCCAGCTGAATCTGAAAGAGCTGTACCTTAAAAATAAGAAGCTTCTCTGTGAGAGGTATGAAACACAGTTCTGGGTGGAGAATGAAGACCTGTAGTTTTACTGGCCTTACTTGGCAGATTTGGGTTGGAATCACAGGGGAAAAACGGTAGCTATCTAGCTCAAGGCTGTATACTCTGGTTTGTAGTAATGGGCAGGTCAGAATTTATTGGGGAGAAACTAAATATGAAACAACTAGAGAAGAAGTAACATAACCTCTCATGCCTAAACTTACTTGTGTGAGGAAGACTAGAAATTCTGGCAGAAGGTAAAAGACAAGGGAAGTTCAGAATGGGATACCACTTTGAATGGACCTCTCAGCCCTCACGCTGCTCCATTGCAGGGGGTGGAAGTCTTATGGGTTTGAGGTTTGAACACAACGTCTGCCCATCATAATCAAAGTGTTAAAAGGCAAAGGCAAAGAAAATGTTACTTATGCTACAAGAGAAAAACAACTCATCACACATGAGGACAATGTTATGATTATTTCTTATTGGAAACAATGAAGTCAAGAAGGCAGAAGGATGAAATAGGCAAAGTGCTGAGAGAAAAGAAAATTGTCCATTGAGATTCTTTATCTAGCAAAACAATCCCACAAAAACAAAGACAAAATAAAAACATTATCAGAGAAGGAAAAACAAACAACTTTTTAAAAAAAAGATTTTATTGGGAAATCGGGGAAGGGGTACAGACAGGTTGCTGACCTTTTGTTCTTTAGTCTAGTTGTGGAGGACATCCCTTCGCTGGCCCATGTTGGTATTATCATTGCGCTCTTCTCGGGTGAGGCAAATTGTTCACCGGCCATTGGATGGCCACTCATGGTGGCTCATGGCAGCTCACAAAAGCTCATAACCACTGCTGGCCAGCCCCACTGCAGCCTACGCCATCGCTGGCGACTCACAGCAGCCCAGCTCCAGGTAGAGCTGTTGTTCAGCATCTTAGCTGTAGAGGGTGCAGCACACTGGCCCTAATGTGGGATCTGAACTGGGGCCCTGCTGCCCAGAGCTGGCGTCCCAAGCCAACTCCTAACTAACGTGCCACTCGGCCGGCCCAAACAACTTCTTTTTATTAGCAGACATTTACTACATATATATCTCTATCTATCTATCTATCTATCTATCTATCTATCTATCTATCTATCTATCATCTATCATCTGTCTATCTATCTATCTATATCATATATATATATATATATATATATGATATTAGCATAAAAAGCAGGGTGAGGCAGTGAAGTCAATCTGGTTGAAAGTTGTTAGATTTTAAATCAGTATTAACCAGAAGGAGATTGTGATGAGTTAAAGATGCATAATATCATTAAAGCAACCACTATACAAAGCTCAAAAATATTGGTATAAAACAGCAGAGTAATTAAAATGATATACATTGTATAAAATAGTATGAGACATTCGTTTACAACAATAAGAAAAAATAAGGAAGAATGATAGGGACAGAAACAGATGAGGCATAAAAAACACAAATAGCAGAATGGCAAATGTAAACAGAACTGTATCACTAATTACACTAAATATGAGTGAACTAAACACTCCAATCAAATCAGACCTTGTCTTACTGGATTAAAAAAAAAGTGCAAATTACTGATACTTTTTCCAACAACATCACGTTTAACACCTTTCAAACTAACCCTCTCCCAAGAAGAGTTCATTCGAAATATAATATCCAGGTACATACCAGAAATTTGTTATTTAATTTTTTTGATACGGAAGATTCAACCCATAGAATGGTAGCTGCTAAGCAAAGACAAAATTGAAGCATAGAAGAATAGGATTGCTCAGACTCTACTATCTTTCTCCTCCCTTTCAGGAATTTTCAATATATCAATAGGTGAAAATAAAAAGAAAAGGTTTATTTGTTTCATTTTCAAACTCTTTATCACCCACCTGTTTCTTATCAAGAAAAAGAAAAAAAAATAGAGGCAGCAGCTCTTTCCCTTACATCCACTTACCATCATTTTTAAGATCTCACTACAGTAAAAAAAAATAAATAAATGACTTTACTGAATGTACACAAAGTAACTCTATCACCAAACCCATTAACATCTCTAAGAGGACTCTCTTATGTTAACGCTGATAATGCCCATTTGGCTTACTTGCTGTGCAGAAGATAAATGAAGCTGAGAACAGAAATGGTAGAAGCAGAAGAGAAAATTTGACGTGTGCCTTCTAATCTGCAGCACTGGGATTTCCAGGAAAATAAACACACCATCTGTCATGTCAATTAATCCACACCACGCCAATTCCCAGCTCAACCATAGGCAACCTCAGATGAGGGGAATAGGAGTACGAAGACTAACATGGGATATATTAGAGGGAAGCCTGGACAGAAGTGCTCACGTAAAGACGTGGTCCAGGTGTATAGCTGATGCTGTATAATAGCCAATTCCCAAATGAAGCCTGGTAACCATAAGAGGACCAGTGTTTGAAATTCGCTATACAGTAAAAATGATTCCCAGCGTAGGTCCAGGAGCTAGCACAGGTTTCCAAAATTGAAGGATTGTAGTAAAGGCATAAAAGTGGACAGGTCAGGGACAGAATCAAAATTCTGATTTAGACACTCCTCGCCACTTTTCTTTAATTGTACTTGTTCATGTGTTTTACCCCATGGTTTATGAGGAGTATTAGCATGTGGATGAATTAAAGAGTGAAATGTTATCTGAAGGCACTCAAGCCGTATTACATGAGTTTAATTATCACTCTGGTAGAATAAATGAGGTGTTTAGATGTTTTCTGCTTCTCCCCTAGCGCCCAAATACTTCTCTCCCAGCCGCCTGCCTATTTGGGTTCGGTCAGCACTGGGAGACAGGGTAGCTGTCTGGTCTTCTTCCTTTTCTCACCTCCCTGCTCTTTACTCGAGAGGTGGCTGAGAGGGTTTTGGAATGTGTACTCCTTGCATAATTAGGAATGCCTGGAATAGACATACCAGCCTATGTTTCAGATGGTGGCTAGAGTGATATTCTGCTAGAATTCAAGATTGGCATCTTGAACTTAATCAGCTGTTACTCATTATTACAATAAACTGGACCCCTTATTACAGATTTTGAATATTGCCAGAGGCTAGAGTTACCTTTTACACGAACATTCTTATGTGAATGTTAAAAACTATTTTTAGGTGGTGAATAGCAAATAGGTTATTTTCTTTCAAAATTAAAGTGATCAACCAGATCTAAATGCTTCATTTATCTTAAAAATTAAGATGAAAGAGTGTTACCAAGTTTGTTGACACATGCACCTTTTATATTAGGCATAGAGGGAGAAAAGAAAGTTTGAATTGGCTTTGCAGCATCAGAGTACAGAGTAAGTGGCAAGTGGAAACAGAGAGAAAATAGCCTGTTAAGTTTTAGTGATTTAGAAGAAATCTTATGATAGTATTTTAAATTCAGATGGGTAATGGCTGAAGTAGACCACAGCTAGGCTGTTGTCTGTAGGGAAAAGCACAGTTTCCTGCTCTGTGAAGAAGAAAACAACTAAGGAACAAGACAAAGAAACAAAAACTCAGAGACACAGACAACAGTTTAGTGGTTACCAGAGGGTAAGAGGGGAGGTGGGTGGTAGAAGACGGTAAAGGGGGCCAAATATATGGTGATGGAAAGAGAACTGACTCTGGGTGGTAAAAACACAATGTGATATATAGATGATGTATTACAGAATTGTACACTTGAAACCTATGTAATTTTACTACCCATTGTCACCCCAATAAACTTTAATTAAAAACAAAAAGAAGAGAAATAAGAAAAATAAAAAACACCTAAATGTGCTCAGAAATCAAATCTAAGGTTATGGAAGAGAGGGCGCGAGGGGGGCTGCTACACCAAACATTTCCATCCATTCTGCCAGATAAGAAAAATTTAAATGATTTAGTTCAGAGAAGTAAAGGGCTAAAAGGATATCAATTACTATTCTTTCTACTTTATCATAAAAATAAAGAGTTTCTCTCTTTCTGGATTTTATTTTGGGTCGTTTTTTTCTAATACTGAACTATGTATTACATACTTTAAAAAGTCATCATTTGACTAAAGAAAATCAAATTAGATTTTCAATATACACTAAGTATGTTCAAGGGACTCATAGTTTGCATGAATGCATTAGATTTTTTGGTTGGCATAGGACTATTATATATGTATTTGATTAATCAGAAAATTCACATTATTTCCTGATCAAAAAATGTAATTTAGCTACATGTTTTAAATTTTGTTCCAGTCTAATGGGTTCACAGGACATAGAGCTGTGGTTAATTGCTTATTTATTTATTGAAAAAGCTGGTATTTCTTTTTTGATGTAGGGTGTTGTGCATTCTCTCAGAAAAGTGTGCCTCAGTGACATATGAAGACCTGTAAGTATTAAAATTATGTTCATTTACAGCAAGGTAAAGACTTACATAAGCTAGTTTTGGATGACCCTTGAAATTTTAAAATGAATTAGGAGAATAAAAATAATCTTTGTTTTTTAATAGACATTCTAGATTATTTTCAGAGAATAGGAATAAGGAACTTAATAATACAGCAAGAGTCTGCATTGTCAAACATTGGGCAAAAACTATTGTGTTTCAATTTCCATGTTATAGACAAAGAAAGCTAACAGTGTCAGAATTAAAAAGGATAGGCAATTGAAATTTTTTATAGCATGCTGTGGGTGGCTTCTAATTATTTTTCAATAAAGGTTTTGTGTAATTTTATAAACTCTCTTAGGCATTTCAGCAGATATGTTTCGTTCTAAATATTGCAAAGACATTTTCTTTTTGCATTCTCTAAAATAATTTAACTTTCTGGTTCCGACAATTTCAATGGTTCAGGATTCAGAATGAGTTTTTTTATATGGAAATAACTTTAGCACAATGAATTTTGCCCCACTCTTTATCCAACTGGCTGGAGTAATTGAAAGCCTTTGTTTGGTGTTACTAAGAGATTTTAAAAATAGATACAAATAAGCATTTTATATGCCATCAAATAACGCCATCTGTAGAAGAATTTCAGTTAGACTACATAGGAGTGTGTAGTAGAGGTGATGAGAGAAGATGTTAGTGTATATAGTTTCCCAAGACAAAAGATTTGTCCAAGAAGAATTTCCTTGCTGAGAAAAGAGGCCAGTGTGTCTTCTCGCACTCAAAACTCTCCTGGGAATATTTTGCTACATCCAAATTGTCCTAACATATTAATGTTTCTCTTTTGCATTACCCTCCACATGATAACAGGAAATGTTGAAAAGTTCTGTTCATTACATTAAAGAAACAGAGTTTGGCTATAGATTCCCACTAATACCCAATTAAAAAAAATAGGAGATAGAATTCTGTTCTGTAATACATTTTATTAATAGGTTACTGAAAAGCATTGTGTAATTCAATTATGCACATACACAAATTGCAGTCACTATAACGACTAATGACATTTTAGATCATTTAGAGAAAAACTACATTCTTGGTTCACACAACTGGAAAAGCAAGGTAAGAATTCTATAGAATAGTAATGACACCTACCTTATCGACTTCAGGGAGGAAGTGACTATACTCAGTTGTCCTTTAGAGGATCTCTGATGTAAAACAAGGAAGGGTGTAGAAGACAATAAGATTTTGATTAAAGAGCTGTCAAAAGAGCTGACTTTGATGAAAACTGTACACAAAGGAATTGCCCTAGTCTCTTAAAGTCTTAAGACAAAAAAGTGATTCTTAACTTGTGCTTGACTAGAAAGTAATTTCTTTAAGACTGATTACACACACACACACACACACACACACACACACACACACACACACACACATCAAACAAAGTAAACAGAAACAGATTCATAGGTAGAGAAAAAACTGATGGTTGCCAGTTGGGAGGGAGGTTGGGAGGCTTGGTGAAAAGAGTGAATAGATTAAGAAGAAAAAGAACATATCTGCCTGGCATGGAGAGAAAAATAAAATACTTAAATTAGATTGCTTATTTCTATCACAATTGATATTCTCTATTAGATGTGGGGAAATTAAACCCATATAGCTTTCAGTGGTAAATCATTTGGTCCAAATACATAGGTAACATTGTTACAAGTTACTATGTTTTTTTCTTTTATTTGCTTCAGTTTACAATTAATATGGACAGTTAATTTTGTCCATATTACAATTTTGTCCATATTTTACAATTACATAAAAATGGAGACTTTTTATATCTTTTATAATTTCATTTCATAAAAATACTGCATGCTGTTTTTTGTTTTTCTTAGTTTCTTATTGCTATATTAGCTATAATAGTATTTAGCTCACTATATTTCTGAGGATAGTACTATATATATGTTTTAATGTAGTTACAATGTTTATGTATGTATTTATATATATTTCTAATATATTTATATGTATTATATATAATACATATTTAGATCATTCAGAGAATGAATAGAGAATAATTTAGAGAACATATAGAGAATTATATACTATATATAAGTATTAATTTATTTAAATGTATAGATGTATGCATACATACATAGATGTGTGTACATAATTTTATCTCAGCAGTTTTGTATAATTTTCGGCGGGAAGGTTCATACAAATAACTTAGCCAGCTATTATCAAAAGGAGGAAGTCCCTCTCCCATTATATAACACGTGTAAGATTAGGAAGCGAGATTGGGCCTCCTGACCCTGTGGACAGTTACATAGTTAGACCAAAAAGTTACGGAGCTGGTGAAACTTATCTCTGAAACCCTTCTTTCTTGTTTCCCCCTTTCCCCTTTTAATTACCTAACTAATAAAACAGTATAAGCCAAGTTTCCAGGGATATTTTTACTTTGATAGAGTATCTTAAAGAGTCAAAGCCTTATATATCTTCAAGGTTAAAATTCGTAAGATATATTTGACCAGGTACAGTTGTTTATTTCATCTTAATAGATTATTTAATTTTTTTCTACCTACTTGAAGCCTAATTCTGTGGCTTGCCTTAGCACTTTCTCCAGAAAGAAAGGGCCTGACATTGCAGAAACGTTAGACTAGAGCAGTGACAAAAGAATGGTGAGATTCCTTTTGTGTATTTCAGTGATTTCTACCCCTGTAGACTGGCAGATGAATCTCTCTGTAGAAATAGCTATCCACTGGGAGAAATTATTTCCTTCAAAAAATGTCACCCAATTTATTGATATAAATCTATCTATCCACAGGTATTTGCTGAGCATCTACCATGCTCTTAGCATTGTATCATTTATAGCAAGAATAGAAGTATAGGACACTGTGCCTCAACAATCTAGAGCAAGAGATCAGTTTTAAAAAATTCCATTCTGTCACATTTAATAAATATGATCAGAACAAACATACAGAAGAGAAGAGATTAAAAAATGTATATAGTGTTCATTGCAAGTTTGCATCATGGTGATTCGTATAGAGAATCACTATTACACTTGAACTTGTTGTAGTGCCATAATAAAAATTTTAAAATTGTGACTAAAATAGTGATTCTTTATATTGAATACCTACTTCACTTTGAAGAGATCCCATACATCAAAATATAAAGTTTTTAATGCAGCAAATGAACTTGTTTTTTGCTTGTTGATTTATCTAATGTAGGTTCTGTTGACAGCACTATTCACCGGAAATGACATAAACGAATTCAATTTTTTCTAAACTCTTCATAGAGATATCAGTGTGTTGGTGGTAATAATGAAAGAAGTGATTTTAAAGCAATTTCAGCAATGTCAAGATATTCATTTTTAACTTTTATCTACGATGAAGCAAGTGAAGCTGTGTGTTCAAAACTCATCATCAGTGTTTCATCAACAGGCTGTGCAAAGCATTTATCCTCCAAGTTATTGCTAAACTTAATTTAACTTATGATGAAAGAAATTTATTTTGGATTCTATTAATATCTGATAAGTAAATACTATTTTTCTGGAAAAAGAATTTAAATCATTCTGAAAAATTTATATGGTGCTTGTTGATAACTTTTCACAGATAGACATGATCAAGATCACTGTACCTATCCACTTAATAATTGTTATTAAATTCTGGGCTACATCACAACACTCTGTAGAAGCTCCCTTCTTTCAAGCTTTCACTTTTGTTTTTTCATATAAGTCTTATCTGCCATTGAAAAACGTGTTGCCTTCTTCCTTTGCATGAATTTATAAAGATCCTTAAAAATACCAGATACCAAACAAGTATCAAGTCGGGATGCTCAATTACAACTCTAAAATGTTGACACCAAACTGGTTTCTTGTATTGCATAAATACTGAAATTTTATTCTGTAATCCAAATATTTTCAACAGAAGTTTTCTTCTTGATAACCACTGTATTCAACATGCAATACTAGTTTATGATCAGCTTTCATATTCTGCAAATAAGGAGAATAATCTTAAATTTGACTCTTCAGTTTTTAGAGGTTCACAATTTTTACATAACTAAATACATTAGTGTGCCAAACATTAAAAAAAATCAGTTTTTTTTCAGTGAAGTAAGGAGTGAGGGGATTCAGTGAAGTAAGGAGTGGGGGGATTAATATTCTGGGACCAGCTCCTCAATCTGTGTAAGTACCCTAGATTTCTTTCTTGCCTTTGTAGCCATACCTTCACATTGTACTCCTACAAAGAACTTGAACTGGAACTGAATATTTTTTTATGCTTCATGTTCAGTTGTGTTAAAAGACACATTACTAAAAGGTAATGATGCAAAAATGTTGATATTCAAATTGCGCATATACTGAAAGGATTGCCATGCTAAGACTATCTTGGGATTTTGTAAGTTGCAATGAAAAATACTTTACTAAATTTATGTTATGAGTTGGTATTCCATGTCATTAGTTTGTTTCTGAAGTTGATATATTAGTGTCATTAAAAACTGGTACTTGAATTATCTTCTTTGCTGCAGCTCTACCCACTATTTTTAAGCAAGTGCCGATGAAGTGGTCTTGCACTAAAAAACTCAGCAGTTATGTACACATAGGCTTTTATTGTTAGCAACTCATAGTGTTACCTATGATAAGCTCACAAAACACTAATGGTTATATATAAAACATTAATCATTTATTTCAGTCAGCTTTTCAATTCAATACCCTTTCTTTTTCATAGGATACTTTCAGTTTTGTACATTAATTTATGTTTTGATATTTAAAGCTATTTAAGTTTATTGGTTCCATTGTTCCATTAGCCAGTACATTATCTAGAACACTCTGTAGTTTTAACATTTCATCATGAATTATGCCTGCTAAACAGGATTGAATATAGTATAAACTCTTTTGGTCTTCAATTATTCACAATCATTTTCATCACCATAATTTAGTTGTAGCTGTACAACTAAATTGCAGCTGTATTGTAAAAAGGTGTACCTTTTCTTGAAAAAAATGTTGTTGGTTTGCATCACCATCATTAAATTAGCATTAAAAATAAAAATAGAAGTTTTATTTTCCTAATTTAGCTAGTAATGTTAAACTGTAAATATAAAACTAAGCTTGATTAAAAGTGAAAATGATTCTAAAAATAAGTTAAAAATATAAATAAATGTTTAGATACTCTCACATATTTATAGACTTCAGTTTACAATTGTCTCACTAAGTAATTTCTTACTGCAGTACGGTCTTGCTGACCATGACCAGTATGCATATCCTGCCTATGATACAGTACCTGTTCAGAAACACTGAAACTATTCAATAAGGAAAATTCACTGATCACGTGCTCGAGTATCATGGCAATGTCAAGCTGCCATAGAATTTTCTACTCATCTTTCTCTGCACTTGTATTGTCACAGCCTGTAATAAATGGCTCGTGGACCAATTCTGGTGCACGGACTCCGTTTTGGGTGGCGCTGGTATGACTCTCAGAATGGTTTCTAAAGTGGTAAATGTAAATCCTGGACCATCTCTCTGGTGTGGACCATGTGTGTGTCACGGGAGTGAGAGTTAACATGAAAGAGAGCAACTCTAGAAGGCTGAGAGCCTAGAAATACTAATTGACAAATATTACTTGCAGTGGCATGAACTTGTGAACCAGCATAACTTCTTGAGTGGGGAATAACATAATAGTCATATTTTGGCAAACAGCACTCTGGTGGAATATTAGAACTTCATGATGATCTTGTGCAACCTACTCTTTTACAGATAAGAAAGCCATCATGCATATAATTAGCAACAGAACCAAGACTATCACCCCAAAGTGAGCATATTATATTTATAAAGAAGGTTTTGAAAGAAATATTTAAATAAAATATACACAGGAAAGTGCTTCTAACCTTGCTATATGTAAAGTTAGGTGACATTGGAATGCCAATAACAGTTAATGTTGAAGGACACGGTGGAAGACCTTCACTCGACCCTCCCTGAGAACACTTCTCTATTTAATTGTCTTTACAAAATTGCTCTTCATTCAATGACTTGGGCAGTTTTTAGGTCATTCCATTCCCAATAGCTACCTGACATGCATTAGCCATGACCACTGAAGCATGAAGAAATCAGGCAACTACAGAAGACATTAGGGAACTATAACAATTCAAGCACTGAAAGTGGAACTGTAAAGCTTCAGTTAGTCTATTTTTATTCTTTTTAGGATAACATTTTACTAATGTAGATAAACTAGCAAATAGAGAATAGAATGTAAAGATGCATTTATTTTATTAAAGTATTATACAATATTGTATCAGTTTCAGGTGTAGAAGATAGTGATTCAACATTTATATTCCTTATTGTGTGATAATCACAATAAGTAGCAAACATTTGTTACCATACAAAGTTATCTGTAAAATGAGTAGGTTGCACAATATCATCATGAAGTTCCAACATTCCACCAGAGCACTGTTTGCTAAAACATGACTATTACGTTATTCCTCTGCTCAAGAAGCTACGCTGGCTCCCAAATTCTTGCTACTACAAGTAAAATTCATCTATTAGTATTTCAAGGCTCTCAGCCTCCTAGAGTTGCTCTCTTTCATGTTAACTCTCACTCCTGTGATTCACACACGATCCATACCAGAGAGATGGTCCAGGATTTACAGTTACCTCTTCAGGAACCATAACTGAGTGTCATACCAGTGGTACTCAAAATGAAGTCTGTGCGCCTAGGTTGCTATGATAATATTGACTATTTTTCCTATACTGTATATTACATCTCTATGACTTTTTATTTTGTTTATAACTGGAGGATTATAACTCATACCTGTCAGAATGGCTATTGTCAAGAAACAAAAACAAAATGAGAAGTGTTGGTGAGGAAGTAGAGAAAGGGGAACCCTTGTGAACTGTTAGTGGGATTTTAAATTGGTGCAGCCACTATAGAAAACAGTATGGAGGTTCCTCATAAAATTAAAAATTCAACTACCATATAACCCAGCAATTATATTTCTGGGTATGTATCCAAAGAAAATTAAAACACTGATTTTAAAAGATATATGTACCCTATGGAAGTAACCTAGGTGCCCATACACACGCGCACGCACGCACACACATGAACACGCACAATGGAATATCACTTAGCCATAAAAAAGAATGAAATCTTGCCATTTGCAACAACATCAGTGGACCCAGAAAGTATTATACTAAGTGAAATAAGCCAGACAAAGACAAATACCATGTGATCTCACTGATATGTGGAATCTAAAAAACAAAACAAATGAACAAATAAAACAGAAACAGACTCACAGATACAAAGAAGAAACTGTTGTTTGCCAGGGGGGAGAGGATAGGTGAAAAAGGTAAAAGACTCATTCTTTTAATTTTTACAAAATATTTGTGAGCTTAACATGGTAATAATAGTTTGAATTAATTTTAAACCATTACTCTTTCAGAGATATACTAGGCCTTGTGAGGTGCCCATTGAACAGCCATTTCCCATTTTTACAATTTGGTATGCAGTGATCTACCACATATGCAAGATCTTTGGGAAAAGTTGACTCCATCTCCTACACCAGAGGTGGGAGAGAAAAATAGGCCACAATTTACAGGGAGATAAAATGGGGTACAACTGAAGCCTGATATCTTTAATCATCCTAAATTACCTCCTGTTAGACAACATCCAACATACAACAAAATAGCCACATTGTTTGTAAGAATGAATGGAGAACCTTATTTAAGGGCAGAAACAATCTCAGAAAACTGAGCACTGGTGGCGAATAGCTGATTGTACATAGCTATTTTTCTTTGTTGAGCCACTTGTGCAAATAGTGGTCAGAGAAGTAACTGGCTAGAACTCTGTGAAGCTAACCTCTGTCCAACAAATGTCGTTCAGTTGGTTTTCTTTTTTTTAAGATTTTTTTATTGGGGAATTGGGGGATGGCAATAGTGCTGGGGAGTTGGGGGAAGGGGAACAGACAAGTTGCTGTCGTTTTATTCTTCAGTCTAGTTGTGGAGAACGTTGCTTCACTGGCCCAAGTTGGCACCATCATTGCGCTCTTCCTGAGTGAGGCAGATGAGTCGCCAGCTTCTGGATAGCCACTCACTGCGGTTGCTGGCCGCTCACGCTGGCTGCTGGCTATACACGGTAGCCCATGGCAACTGAATACAGCAGGGGCTGCAGCCTACTCCGTTGCCTGCGAGACTCAGGCAGCCCAGCTCCAGGTTGAGCTGTTGTTCAGCATCTTAGCTGTAGAGGGCAGTGTTACTGGCCCTCATATGTGGGATCTGAACCAGGGCCCTATGGCGTCCTGAGCCAGCTCTTAACCAGTGTGCCACTCAGCTGGCCCTGGTTTTCTTTTCTTACAGTTTTTTCATGGCACTGCATCTGAAGATAGTCTCTATACAATAATCATCCCACTAGAATGGAAACCCTCAACAGAAGTTAACTTCACAATGTCAGAAGCTATTATGTATTTTCTTATTGATAATTCAGAAACATTTATTGATAATCTACCATATATAAGATATTGTTCACTTACTGGAGGTGCTGAAAGGGTCTACTCTATGGGTTTTCATTCTACTTGGATAGGAAAGCAAGAAAAAAATTAAACAAAAATGTGAATGAAATAATTTTAAAAAGGAATTAAGCAAATCAAACACAGTTTTGTGATAGAAAATGATGGGGATGGAGTAGTGGACCATTCAATAGGATGCTCACAGATGGCCTAAGGTGGTATATTTTAACTAAGAACTGAATGGTGAGGAGGTAGACAATTGAAGACCAAAGGAATTGTCTTCCTGCTAGTTGGGAAACATAAAATCATAGGCAACCAGGCAATCATGGCAAAGAACTTGAATCTGATTTGCTAAATTGGCCAGTGAGTCTCTAGTACCTGGAAAACAGAATATATGTTACATATTTATTAAATAATGGATAAGTAAGGTAATAAATGTTGACATCTTTTTTTTTAATATTTGGAAAGATTAAACAAAAGAGAGGTTAGTTATTTACACAGCACCATTTACACATTTGAGGAAGTTGGGAGTCGTAGATGAAACATACTTGCTTGAGTTTTGGCATAGTTTTTATTCCATAATATATTGTTTGTTAATTCAACTAACCAATGTGTTCTCAAACCTAAAAACAGTTTTATTTTATTAATTTCTATTAAGAAAGAATTGATTACTAATTTTCTAATAAACAATGTGGGACTTTTACTTGAAGTCTAATTGGATATAAAAGTGGTGAGTGCTTGACATGAGAGAATGGAAACATAAAAATGAAAATTCATGCTGAGAATAAAAAACTGAACATGGAAAAGGTCTGTCACATAGGCTAGGAGCAATATTTATTTAAATGCACAAAATGAACACATTTACCACTTAGGTTTTTGTTAAGACACATTTATAATATTCCTAATGAATTATTTAAGGAGTTTAATATAAAAAAAAGTAAATGAGCAGTAAAGTTGAATATTAATTGTGAAAATATTGATGTTGAAAAAACTCAGATGTGTTAAAATATTTTCACTATATTATAATTTCTAAAAATGCTAAAGCTGCTTCTCTTGTTGCAATTTTCCCATCTGATTAGGTAAAATTATTTAAAATACTTGAAACTAACTTCTATGCATAACCTTTTGGCAGACATAGAGAATGCTTCTTATCAGAGGGATGGATCTGTCATGCTACAACTATGATAATTTCACATTTGTTACCATAGCAAATCTAAAATTACATTTATGTTCTAACTAGATCTCAGTACATACATAATAAATATCATCGATTGTGTTGCCTGAAACTTAGATTTAATTTGAAGTAGTGACTTTATTTAAAAGAAAATATGCTATGTACAGTAATCTAGCTTTCTTAAATTTTCTCTCCCCAGTGCTTGCCCTTTTATTGTTTATGCATTTCCACTTGGAACTGTTGAAAAACTTGTTGAAATTTATGATTTAATTTACTGCCAAGGACCACAACAGTCTTAACCTAGTGTTTGCTGAAAATAATTTTCATTAAAAAGTGAAAATTCTCCCTACGTGATACCATATTCCCCCTGAAAAATATATAACCCAATATATAGACCAAATGGTCAAGTAGATCTAATAGCCAGGCAATACAAATGGAAAAATTTCATTGATGCTTTTTTGCACTAGATCGTAAAATCATAAAAGCAGGCACAATATATACCTTGGTTACAGATTGCTGTTTGAGTTCCTTCAACTTGCAGAGCCCTTTCCAAGTTAGTAACTTCTGTTCGATTAGTGATATAGTTAATTGGTGGTAATTGGAAATGCAGGTTAGGAAAAAAAAAGATATGAATTTGAGAGACTCCAGGATGCTGATTTAGAAATTAGCATAATTTGTTTGAACTGGCAGAGAAATTGTCACTCTGTCCTAACAAGAATTAAAAAGCTAAACAAACTGAAAAGTCAACAACTCTCCCCAGATCCCTCAGATAAGTGAGATCACAGGACAAACCGCTGTGCCTACAATTGGAGGCTGGCAGGCAGATAAAGAGAATCACAATTTAGCAGAACAGAAACCCCTGAGCTGAAACGTCCACCGAAACCAGTAGTGGGTGCAGAAACCTAAGCTCAAATGAATGACTTTCTGGAGGTTCAGTGTAGACAAGGCTGAGAGATATAAACTCCAAGAGGACCTGGTCATAGGGGGCCCTCATTTTTTTGTGAGTTTTACCTCTACCAGGCTCTCACAGTGAGTAGTGGAGAAAAATTTCCTGAAGCTGCTAGCAGGGGGAAAGGAAAAGGAACCATTTTGCAACACTCCAAGAACATCTGTTCTTCTTAAAAGACTTGCCCTCAGGGGAAACTATTTTACCACATGTGATGAGAAAACAGCCATTTGGATTTGCTCCCTAGGCATCTTACAGTATGACAACCTACTTACACCCAGAGTCTAGACATTTAGGAAAGGACCTGAGCTCAGGATTTCCACCTCAGGTTCCCACCTCACTTTTCCCAGGGCACCTTTTAAAATAACCACCTAGAGTTGAGCCCATAAAAAATTATTGGCCACTAGGCCAGCCACAACCACTAAGTAACAGGTGCTTGCTACCCTGCTGTCTGTCTTGTGCTTGATCGTAACCAGGCATGAAGAACTGCCCTTCCCCCAGCTCATTACACCCCCCTTATGGGATTTGTAAGTAATAAACCTTGTCACTTGACTTCCTTTATGTGCATGTATTGAACGGTGATTTCAATCAATCAAAACGGCCCAGGGGTTTTTATTTCTTCAAAGTGAGAGCTGGGACGCTGAGGGAGCTACCTGCCATCCAGTGTGGGAAGCTGGTGCCTCCTCACTCAGCACGTCATCATCTGCGTGTTTGTCTCCAGATTTTCCAACACGCTGTGGCCTAACCTGTTGGTGTTTCATCTGAGCCTAACCCATCTGGGGGAAGAAGAATAACCAACTCTCGCTGCTTCTACCTTCCATGAGGAGAAAGAAAACAATCAGCCCACTTTAGCCATGTTATCCCATTGAAGGGAGGAGAGGACTGGGAAGCACTGGTGGAATTCTCAATTCACAGGCACCGAGTCAACCAAACACTGAGACCTAATCGTAAGAGTATAGAATGCTTCTCATCCTCTCACGCCTTACCCATACATTACTGAAGGCCTATTTACACCAGTTCCTTTAACACAGTACAGCATGTCGACCTTTTAACAAAGAAAAATAGAAGGCACATTAAAAAAAAAAAAACACCACACACTTCGAAGAGAGTCAACAAGCATCAAAAATAGATTTGGATATGGCAAAAATGTTGGAATTACCAGATGAATTTAGAAAAGCTATGATTAAGATCGGGCTGTTGGAAAAGTCATGACGTAATTTTTCTATGTTTTTCGTTTCAAATATGCGTCATGACTTTTCCGACAGCCCAATATGTTAAGGGCTATACTGGAGAAAGTAGGCAACATGCAAGAGCAGATGGGTAATGGAAGCAGAAAGATGGAATTCTAAGAAAGGATAAAAATGAAATGTTAGACATCAAAAACACTGTATGTAACAAGACATGAAGTTGCCTTTGATGGTTTAATTAGTAGACTGTACATAGCTGAGGAAAGAATCTCTGAGCTTGAAGATATATTAATAGAAACTTCAAAGGCTGATAAAAAACAGAACAGAATATACAAAATTGTGAGACAACTACAAAAGGTATAACATACATGTAATAGGAATATCAGAAGGAGAAGAGAAAAAAACAGAGGCAATATTTGAAGCAACGATGACTAGAATTTCTCCCAAATTGAAGATGCCAAACCACAGCTGTAGGAAGTTCAAAGAACACCAAACAGGATAAATGTCAAAAAACAAAACAAAACAAAGCAAAACTGTACCTAGTTATATTTAAACTTCAAAAACAATCAAAGATAAAGAAAAATTCTTGAAAGAAGTCAGAGGTGAAAACAAGTTACTTATACAGGAGCAAAGATAAGAATTCTATTTGATGTGTCCCCTGAAACCATGCAAGTGAGAAGAGAGGGAAGTGAAATATTTAATGCATGGAGAGGAAAAAAAAAACACCAAAGTAGAATTTCCTGCCCTGCAAAAATTATCCTTCAAAAGTGAAATGCATGGCTTCCCAAGGGGAGTACTTCAAAGGTGACCATAGTGATATTCAGCAATGAGGTATGTAGCACTTTTTCTAGAATGAGTTCACGTACTTTATTGTCCCACTTTCACAAATCAGAAATTCTTGCAGTGTCAAGCCTGATGGCTTAGGATAAAAAAAATATAATTCAGCATGCTAGAGATACTACATGAGACATAAGTAAGCAGAAAAAAATGAACAGAGAATGACAGAAATCATACTTTGAATATTGACTATAACATATTTACATCTTGTAACACCTTAAATCTGAGACATTATTATTTTGTATGTTTCTTTATCAGTACTGGGTTATGATTCATTCACCATCTATGTATTAAGTTGATTAAATTCCTCTAGAATTTTCTTACTTTTTTTTTTTTTTTAGCTGAGCCATCCTGCCACCTGTTGGCAGCTCAGTGACAGCTCAGCTTGGGCCGGGAAACGAACCGCTGTTACTCAGAGCTCAAGCCTTTGAGGGAACTCTTAACCAACTGAGCCACTCAGCCGGCCCTAGAATTTTCTTAAAAGAAAGTTTGTTTTTGCTTACATCTGTTTTTTCTATGTAGAACGCACCCCTAAATTGTGTCAAACTTCCACTTCAGTCTCACCTATGATTGATGGAGCAATTCCTTGGTACCTGAAGTACTGCTTGTTATTTCACATTAATTATCTTATTGAATTTTTTTAATCTGCACAAATTTACTGTGTATAGTGGGTTCTGTTATTCTTGTTTCAAAAATAAGGAGGCAGAAGTTCCAAGAGGTGGCCATTACTCAACCCATGGCTGGACTTCTTGGAATTACCTTCTGTTAGTTTTCCAGCCACAAAAACCGAATCAACATCATGGACATGCCTCTTGAGACAAATGAAAAAAATGGCTCTGAATGATTATGATCTCTTTCCGAAGCCTAAATTGGCTTGCCTTGGAAGATTTCCTACCATTCACAATATCTAACAAAATGTGTAGCAGGCTGTTAAACGTGATTACTTTGAAATAAAATTAAACTGTAAGTAGGAGTTCTACAATATATTTTTGTGGTCGCAGTTCTCAAACTTCTTAAGAAGTTTGTGCTACGAAGTACTGAGTCCTAATTACAAAGCTACCAGTGACAATGGTTCCTTAAAGCCATTGCTTCTTAGGGGTTGGGGAATTTGTGGATATCACAAAACTGTGGTAGAGTATGCAGCATTGCAAAAGTGACCCAGTGTTTTGTTTTGTTTTTTTCCTGAGAAATACTTTTAAGTAGTGTGCAGATGTCTTCTCCTCAATCTCCGTAAATAGTAAATATATTCTTCGTGTGCCCAATCTGTCCCCAGCTTCATCCTGAAATTGTAACTAGTGTATATTAATACATTTCCCCCAAAAAGGCTACTTTTAAAAATCACTATAGCATCAGTTGAGGTACTTTTTGAAAAACAACCACTATTTAATCTGATATACTCAGAGAAGAGGGGGGAATGGTCTATTAAATTTAGTACACTTTTGTTAGTGCAATAATCTTTTTTTAAAATTGTTTATTTTTTTCAGTTACAGTTGACATTTAGTGTTATATTATTTTAAGGTGTAAGTATAGTGGTTAGACATTTATATAATTTATGCAGTGATCACACTCTAGTACCCACCTGGCACTATACATAGTTGTTGCAACATTGTTGACTATTATTCTCTATGCTGTACTTTACATCTCCGTGATTATTTTGCAACTACCCCTTTGCCTTTTTCACCCAGCTGCCCAACCCTTTCTCCTCTGGAAACCATCACTTTATTCTCTGTATCTATGAGTCTGTTTCTGTTTTGTTTGTTTATTTATTCTGTTCTTTAGATTCCACATATAAGTGAGATCATATGGCATTTGTCTTTCTCAGTCTGACTTATTTCGCTTAGCATAATACCTGCTAGGTCCATCCATGTGATTGCAAATGGTAAGATTTCATTATATTTTTTATGGCTGAGTGTAGTCTTAATTACATATTATACATTTATGTATTTTGGCTGTAAATTACTTTCTTATCACTTGGCAACACAGCTAGGCAAACATGAGAACAATAAAAGACGTACTTTAGAGATAAATTTAGAGGTACCTGTTAATATCTAGGTAACTGGGTAAATTCTAGTAAATTTCTGGCTTTTCTGGGCCTCAGTTTCATCATCTATAACATAAAGGATTATGGAGATGTACCCCTGACACAAAGCAGGCACTCAGTAAACACCTCTTTCCTTCCTGCCTAAATGCTTACTGGCCTCAGGCATCTTTTCTAAGTGACTCCATCAGTTCAAGTTTGTTCCCAGGTACCAAAGGTGTAAAAGCTTCCAGACAAAAAAGATTGTACTTTGTATGATATATATAGTATCATGTGTACATAGAGCTATTATATATCAATATATAGTATAAACTTTTTATGTGTTTATCATTTATTATGACTGTCTGTCCATATCAACAAATGCACAAATATAATATAAAGATTGTCATATCTTTTATTTATTCATCTGACTAAAGTTTGAATCATTCTTTTCCCTTCAATGTAAATGGCACTATTTTTAAAAGTATAGAAAATTAAATGAAAAAACATAAAGCCTAGCAAATTGCCAAATTAGCCATATTTTGTATGAATTTCCCTTTGAGATATAATGGTCTCAAGATTCCTGAGAAATAAAGTAAATCCAATGAAATGACTGCAAGACAATTTAATTTCACATTTTTTTTTCTTTCACTCCTGGTCTTGTTATCCTAACTTCTCTTGCCCACACCTGTTCTTAGGAAAGATTTTGACGAATTTTTAAAATTTCTTATTGCATTATAATTTGGATTTTGACATAATTTAAATTCAACTCTGAAGATATTTGCATTTATTTTTAGTAATTGTGCAATATCAAACAAATGGTAATTTGAAGAAATGAGAGAGGATATTGGAGAATAAGCAAGGCCTTCCTGAACCCTGAAACCTGCCTATATAGGCCAGACACATACAATTAACAAGACTTTAAAATAAAGCTAAGAACACAGCCATTAAGCCTGCCAGGGCCGTTGATTGATTTTGTTCAAAGGATGATGGAAGAGAGGAAATGGTGTGAACGTGCAGCACTGGTGCTGAAAGGCTATCATTTAACAGTGTCTGGAAGGATGAACAGAACTTTTCTAGGTATAGGAAGAAAAGAAAATGTCCCAAGTAATTTACTTTAAACTATAGTACTTTATGCCAACTGTGTTTCCACCTGGAAATGCTGGTCTAAGAACATTCTGCAGTCTTTGTACAGAAGTCTTAATTGTTTTCAGTTCATAAGAGCTAATGTTTCACTATCAGCTAATTTGTGTCATGACACTGTTCCTATCTTAAAGACAATGACTCACCCAGAAAGGAAAAATTTGAAATTAAATTGTCTTGCAATCATTTCATTGAATTTGCTTTATTTCTCAGAAATCTTGAGACCGTTATATCTCAAAGGGAAATTCATACAAAATATGGCTAATTTGGCAATTTGCTAGGCTTTATGTTTTTTCATTTAATTTTCTATACTTTTAAAAATAGTGCCATTTACATTGAAGGGAAAAGAATGATTCAAACTTTAGTCAGATGAATAAATAAAAGATATGACAATCTTTATATTATATTTGTGCATTTGTTGATATGGACAGACAGTCATAATAAATGATAAACACATAAAAAGGTTATATTATATATGTTGATATATAGTAGCTCTATGCACATATTTTACTATATATATCATACAAAGTACAACCTCTTTGTGGAAGCTTTTACATCATATGCTTGTGTGAAAACCTTAAATATAGAATTCTGTGCATTCTACAAAGTGGTCAAAACATCAATGGAATGGCCACTCAGTTCAAGATGTAGACCTTTAACATCAGCCCAGAAGCAACCCTCATGATCCTTTCCAGTCATTAACCTACACAAAGATAACCACTATTACACTATCAAGATGTCTATTACCATAAATTAATTGTGCCTGTTTTGGAAATTTATGTAAAAGGAATAATACTGTATATATTCTTTTGTTTCTAGTTTCTCTCACTCTACATAATGTATGTTGCTGAATGTAATAATAATCTATATTATATATTATATACAGAGGGTGCCAAAAATATATACACATTTTAAGAAAGGAAAACTGTATTAAAATTATAATACTCAGTATATACTGATAACAAAAGATGAATACAAGTCATGTTTGACTTCTGCAATTACAAGAGGTGCTCAAAGTGGTTACCATCAGCATCCAGACACTTCTAATTACAGTGAACTACTGCTTGAGCAACGTTGACCAAAGTGTCCACTCGTATACATTTTTTTTGGCACCCCAGTATATGTGGTTTAGTTAAATTAATATTTTTTCAATGAATATATGCTTTCTACTGTTGTAGATGGATATTTGATTCCCCCCCCTCCATTTTGACTATTAAGAATAATGGTTCTAGATACATTTTTGGTTTAATGGTTAAGAGCAAGATCTGAAGTCACATTGTATAGCTTCAAATCCCAATTCCAAAACATATTAACTCTGTGATCTGGGACAAGTTACTTAGCCTCATTTGCCTCAGTTTTCCATCTGTAAAATGGGTAATTATTTCTACCCCATTGGTTAACCTGAGCATTTATTATGTTATTGAATGCTAAGTCCCTGAAACACTGCCTAACACATGGTAAAAACTCAATATCTATGTTTGTTTCATTTACTGTTTTTTTTGCTTTGTATTTTCTGCATATTATTAATGTTGCCATTTCTATGTATGATATTTTTTTATATATGTAGTACGCTTTTTGTCTACTCCCTCTCAACTATTTTGTGTTTTTTTGTTGTTTTTACATTCATTTTCATTTTTTAAATTAGTTTCAGGTGTACAAAATAGTGCAACAGTTATACTTTTCACCCCTCACAAAGTGACAACCCACCTCCCCCAATCCACTGCAAAGCCCCAATCTCCCCTCATATCATGTATATCTATTATAATTCCATTGACTCCACTCCCCACACTATATGTCTTGTTTTGTTTTTGCTAGAGTATGTGGAATTCTTTCAGAATAAGTTTGTGGATAATAAACTTTTTGAATTCTTCAGTGTCTAAAAATGCTTCTTTAATCAGTTCCCATACATTTGATGGTAGCTTAATTAGATACACACTTTTAAGTTGTAATGAGCATTTCTCTTCAGAGCTTTGTTATCTTTTAGTTCATTGCCTGCTGTGCTGTACCAAGCTTGCTCCTTCTCCCATAGCCCAGTAGCTCTTACCTTCGCGTTATCCCAGAGTTCTTCGAGACTCAGCTTGGGAGCCTCTTTCTAATGCATGGGATTGCAGATGTGCCAACTCTTTGGCCTCTAGTTTTCAACTGAGCACATCTAGCAAGTCCATGTTGCACTATAACATGCTCTTTAACTTCCTGTACTGTGGGTTTAATTATATGTTTTGTTATTTCAGAGGAGTTTTGAGAGTAAAGCAGAATAATATCTTGAGCAGGAAATAGGATTTTTTTGGACATAGTCCTTAATATTTATTTTACCCCTTATAATTTAATATTGGGAACAATGTGGGTTTTTATTCAGAGACCTGTGCTTTCACTGTAGCTCTGCCCCGTGAAAACTATGTGCCCACAGGACAGTAATAGATCTCCTTTTTAGTTCCAGTATCCTCATCGTTATCATGGCACTAGTTATCACGGGGTAGTAACAAATGAGCAGAGAAAAGCAGTTCATTATTTTGATGCCAACCATAATGCCTGTGTAAGCTTTGTGGAAAACGGTTGGGGATTGTAGGAAGACGATGCATAGGGACCTGGAAGCTTGGGAATCTAATTCTCCTTGTCGTGCCCTTTACCTGTGAGTGACCATGCACACATGCGATGCCAAGCTTGTGAGCCCCGATTCTCATTTTTAAAATTAAGGGGTGTGTGTAAAACAATTAAAATCCTACAAAATCCTTCATGTCCCTTGTAGTTCCAGTAGTCTATATTTCTAAGCTTAAACTGAAGGGCACTATTTAGCTACTACGGATTAAAGTGTGTGTGTGTGTGTGTGTGTGTGTGTGTGTGTGTTGCGTGTATATATGGGGCTCCTGAAGGAAAATTTATCTTTAGATAAGACATTATTTTTGGTGTTGAAATTAGATGGTTCTTTTGGAATGAATTTAGCTTTATTTTATATATGTGTGCTGGCAGACCTGTCGGGAAGTGTACTAGGTGGAGAAGGGGGACTGTAGATTGGCTGTTTGAACAGAAGCTATTTTCCATATTTGTCATCTCTTCTGGCCCCAAGGAAGCCTGAGGCTTCTGCCGAGCCTAATTCCCCTGCTTGGCAAGTCCAAGGCTGCCTCTGCCCTTCTTTCTCCCTTCCTTTTCTCCCTTTGGTATTCATTCACATTTTGAGAGATTTTTCAATCCTGATTTCAGAGATTCTATGCAAAGCAGAGGTGTTTACATTTTCGATCATTCATGTTTCTTAAAAAATGACCATTGCTTCTTTAAATAGATAATTATAGAACTCTCCTTTGTATATCTTGCTACAGTTACAAAGGATCTCCTAACTTAATTACATGATTTTTCTTCCATTATTGCACTTAAAGCATGGTACTTGTACTGTTACTGAAATCCCTTTGAATGGTGGTTTCATCTTTTCTGCTCTCAGCCACTTTAGAAATATCATCATTTAATTCCTATTCTGAACCCACTAATTCTGTCACTAAGGCCCAAGTTTAATTGTTGAGTATATCTTACATTGCTTTTCTTTCCCACTACAAATTTCTATAGCATTCATTTATTCACTGATTACATTTTCAAAATGTCACATTTATTAAGCACTAAACACTGGGCATAGTTAAAAAGACCAAAATTGTGACTGCCCCCACGAGGCCCTGAGATGAATCAACACACAACAATAAAGAAGTAGACACACATATGTATTTGCAGTTACAGATTCTGCTAACAGCAATGAAGGTAAAGAACTCGCTGCTGGGAAAGAGAATGGCCGTGCTGGGTAATTGTTTGTTGTATAGCCAGGCAGTCAGGGAAGGCTTCTCTGGAGATAATCTTTAAAATGAGACCTGATAATATTTCAGATGAGAAGACTACAGGAAGGTGAAGAGTTGAGGTAGAGCATTCTACAGGGAGAGATGCTTTTAAACATTTAGGGCAGGATCATAATTCACCCCCTGGTCTATTCTAATATTTAGGAGAGCACTCTGATAGGTCCAGATGGACATATTTTGATTGAAAATAGCATGATTCCTCTGGGCATAGACTGAAATGGGGGACTGTGAAAAAGTAACAAAACATATTTGCTCCACATGGCAAAACATGTGGGAAAAGGGGTGAAGATGAAGAAAAAAAATAAAGTAGAGAAGACAACGATGTGAGGAGGGCCTAATGGAGGGAGAGCAGTCTATCATTAAGAGAATGCTAGAAGAGTGATAGAGTATGATACATGAAGAAATTCCTAAGGGAGGAAATAGTCCATAGTTTTGCAGATATAGTGATGATTGATGTAAAATTGTTTCTTATCCTTTGATATAATTATTCTCTTACATATATAAACAGTCTACAAAATCTATCAAATGCATTAGCCTTAGGTTTAAAGGCACTTTGGGAAGAATGAAAGAAGATAGTGCCAACAAACATAAGATCAGGGTGATTGCAGGAGCCAGGTAATAATGGAGGCTCAGGATGCTCATGGATGGAATCAAGAGTAACTTAATGCTCCATTTTCAACTAAACCGTACATTTAATTGGATGAGAGCTGAGGATATTTATTTGGATACTCAAGAAAAGGTGATCCTGGAAGCCTGGAGAATTGGGTATATTTAAACTAGTACTTCTCAGGTAGGAGTAATTTTTTTTCCCCTCCTGTGGACAGTTGGCAATGTCTGCAGACATTTTTGGTTATCACCAGTTGGAGCAGGATGAGGGGTGGGGAGAGGGAGGGTGTGCCACTGGCATTTAGTGAGTATAAACCAGGGATGCTGCTAAACATCCTACAATGCACAGGAAAGACCCCTCTCCTTTTCCCACCCACAACAGAGAATTGCCTGGCCCAAAATGTCCATAGTGCTCAAGTTGAGAAAACCTGATCTTTGCTGAAGACATTTTAGTTATACTTATTTCCATTCTTGTTTCCTAGTCTTGTTAAAAATGTTGGTTAACAAATATAGTCCTAAGGAGTTTATATGATCTCTAGGTTATATCACTTTGTGATGCAGTTTACTTCCCACTACATCTAAACAAAACCAGGTGTCAATTTACCTTTTTTAAATTCATAAACGTTCTTTGCAGTTAGAGCCAAGGTTCTGACAGATATATCAGCTTGGTCCTAGTGGGTCTAGACAAGAGAGCATGGATATTTAAATAAAACGTATTCCTACCTACAGAAATCAATTCAAAATGGCAGTTTTGTTGATAGGGAATCCACCTAGTCCATAGAAATGACATAAACTGAATTTTTAGGGATGGATATGCATGAGATCTGTGAAGAAGGCCGTGGGAGCACATAGCATTTGTGTAATAACCGAGGTGGTGTGTTGCACATATTGGATTAGCGATAAAGAAGAAAGGACACTAGTGAAGATATTATGGTGGTAGGTTTGTCAAACTTTAATCAAGGTTTTGCTTGTATGAATGAAGAAGAATCTGGAACAATGCTTGTGTTCAAAAAACATTTATCAAATGGGTAAGTAGGTAGAATGGATCTGACTTGGTGATTAACAGGGCATGAGGCAGTAAGAAAAATCTAAGAGGACTCCGATTTCTGAAGCATAGCCCTAGGCGAATGGCTGTATCTAGTATTCAGGTGTGAAGGAGCAGATTTGTAAGAAGGGTGGGAAGGATGGGGAAGATTAATTCAGAATTGGAGAGGTAGAGTCGGAGATACCTCTGCGCTATCCTTGTGGAAATGTCTGATAGTCAGCTGGACATAGGGGCCTGAAGTTCCAGAGACAGAGTTCCTGGTTAGAACTAGAGATTGGGAATCATTTGCACAATAGATAGTGACTTGGACATGAACGAGATCGATAGCTGTTTTACGGACTCTCCAGTTTGCCTGACAGAAATATCAAGATAACCTGCCAGTGCATTCAGGTGCAATGACAAGACAGTTTAAATAACCACTTTTGTTTAGTATTACCTCAGATGTTTTAAAAAATATTGAATACACACAGAAATGACTCTCCTTGAAAGCAGGTGCCTCAGAAACACAAGACACTTGTTATGACAATGCTGCCAATATACACATTTTAAATTTCTTATTTAGGAATTACCTAGAAATTTTGCTGATCTTCTCTAGGAAAATCAACTTTTGGGAAATGCATGTTAAATGCACATGCTTTTTGAAAAATAAAAAATGAAAATAATAACAGTCACTTATGTTGATTGAGCACTTACTGTGGATAGTAAGCACTGTACTAAGTGCTTAATGCATGTTATGTTTAGTCTTCCATATACCTAATAAGCTAAGTATATTTACTATTTTTCAGTTGAGGAAACAGGCTTAGAGGAGTTAAAATAATTTGCCCAAGGCCATACGGGTCTGCCTAACTCTCAGAGAAAAGTCTTGAATAGCTGGAGTAATAATAATTTGATTTTAACATATAAGTATAGAATAATGAAACCAATTTCCCTGTGGTATCATTGGAAAATCCCCTTTCCTTTCAAAAAAAAATTCCAAAAGTCACTAAAGTATATAGCCTATGATTATTTTGAGGAATGAGGAATGAGGTGAAATTTCGTTTGTTTCGTTAATGATTTATAGTGACCCATTTTGTTCAAATTGTAAGAAAAAACCCCCACTAAATTATAACTCTTCCATTAAGTTGGAGTTGAATCACAAATCACTTTTATTTAGTTTTCTAGTTGTTCCCTTCTGTTTTCTCTAGATACATGGCCCTGAGACAAGTGACTGACTTTTTAATCCTTTCACACCTCAGAGTCTTGCAGAGCACTTTGTATAGAAAAGAAAAGAGTCAATAAAAAACTTGTTAGGTGAGTGAGTGAAGTTAAAGACACACACACACACACACACACACACACACACACAAAACGCATACATATACCTTTGGTATACTATAATTTCTTACCATAAGTAAACTTTTCAGTATTCATTGGAGAAATTATTTACAAAAGTTGGTAACATAATAAATTTTAATTATTAAAATAAATAGCTTCTAAAATCTGTGATTCGGTAAAAAGTACAGCTACAGAATATCTTAGGGTGCTCTTTTAGCATCAAGCTGTATCTCTGTGCTGGGTAAACAAGTGATAGAGGAAAAGGTTCAGGATACTTTTTTTTCTGCCTTAAAAAGGGGCAGTAATATGAAAAGGGAAGAAAGAGAATACTATTTAAAGCAAAACAAAACAACCCCAACTTTCCCCCCTGAAAAAACAAAAGTGTCCTTCAGAAATATATTTTCTGTTGATAAATTCATGGAAGAGGAGAAACAATGTACACATTGCCTGAAGATTCAAGCTATTATTTTTTTAATTCTTGAAAATATCTGCAGGTCATTTCTATGACCAACTATGAAAATGGGCATCATCTTTGGTTTTTAGGTGATTTTTGTGGGTACTTAAGGATGAAGGTAAACATGCTGGGAGCTTACCATGAGGAGACAATCTAGTTCAATATTTATTTTTACTAGATATAGTCACTATTAATCACCTGAGCTTTCTAGTGGGTTAAAGCATGATTTAAAATGTGATAGTTACCTTTCATATTGGGTTGTGCTCTAAAAAATTCAACACATAGACTGATGGTTTTTTTGTTTTGTTTTTTTTGTCATGGACCTATATCCAGTCAAGTTTTAGAGAATTATTAAAATTCTTGGCTCTGTTTAAGAAAAAGCAATATAAATATTAGAGCACATTGACAAATATACTGGTGACTTTCTTTTTTAATTAACTTTATTGAGGTGACAATAGTAAAATTACATAGGCTTCTAGTGTACAATTCTGTAATATATCACCTATATATTGCATTATGTGTTCACCACCCAGAGTCAGTTCTCCTTCCATCACCATATATTGGGTTGTCAGAAAAGTCATGATGTATTTTTTCTGTTTTTCATTGCAAAAATACGTCATGACTTTTCCAACAACCCAATATTTAACCCCCTTTGCCCTCTTCTATCATCTTCCCTGTCCCCTTGCCCCTGGTAACTAGTAGACTTTTTCTATATACCCCTTACCAAAGGGCCCCATTAAGTCTGGCTGCTTACATTTAGGGTAATTCAGATTAGTATAATCTAGTTGATTATGGAATGGGATATTTATTGTCCTTATTGTTATAAAACTTCTTCCATAACTGGAAGAGAGAGAGTTTATGTGTCTTTGTAAGGATTGTTTAATTTGTTTATACAACATTGATTATAGTTGAAAATTATTTATACAAAGTGTCACAAAGATAATTCATTAAAAGTATGATATTAATTATATAATAGTAGCCAGTTATATTATTGCAGTATGGAATCAACAATATTTTTAGAGTTTAAGCATATTTTCCTAAAAGTGCAATTGTGAGACATCAAGAAAACCAAATAGAGAATCACTGGTTAATATTCTTTACAATGTATAGTTTCTTAGGCACTGTTGCTAGTATGATTTTAGTGTTGTTTACTAGAGTCAAACAAAGCAGGATGTGACTCAAAATCCAATAAGAGCTAATTTAAAATATACATAAAATTGGTGGTACTGCCAGACCAGAATAAAGAAGAAAAGAATATGGAAGTCCATCTGTACAATTCAGATGGTAAAATAAAAAATTTGGAAGCATTTTATGAACTATTCAAAAGAATGTCATTATAGTGTCTTAGAGATAGACGACAACAAAGTGTCTTAAACAGAGCCAGAGAAATGTAAAATCAAAACAGAATTAGTTGGGCGCGGGATGAGTGGGGTGGTGGATTGGGGGAGGGAGGTTGTCACGTTGAGGGGTAAAATGTACAACTATTGCACTGTGTTGTACACCTGAAACTAATTTTAAAAATTAAAAGAAAAAAAAGAGAATTAGTTAAAGTTGGATGAATTGGTGGAGAATTTAAGGCAGATGGACTAATTAGACTAATGTGTAACTTGAACATAGGGACTGAGAACTGTAAGACCAACGCCTGTGTAAATATGGAGTCTGTTTAGTGAGCATATGGGCTTCATAGTTGTTGTTTTGTCTTGGGGGTGGGGAGGAAGAGAAAGGGGAGGGAAGGGAAGGGAAGGGAAAGAAACCCACTTCTCAGGTTCCTGCCAAAACTTTCTTTACTTGATAGAAAACCTCATTTTTCAGACATGGAAATCCCAGTTTGCTTGAGAAAGTATTAACGGTTTGTTTATTGGGTAAATGTCTTACCAAAGGTTAACATGATGAAGTCAATGAAACATACAGTATTAGTACTTTTATGTTATTTTCGGGAAAAAAACAACAACCTATGCTCATACTGTTTGTTTATTTATTTATTATTATATTATCTAACCTGTAATTTCAATTTAAAATGTTTAAAGAAAAAAGAAATTTTAGATTGAGATTTTAATTTCAAAATAAGAGTATTCTACTGTTTGAAAACAATGTGGGAATGATTTTAAAAAGTTTAATATTTTCTCTATTTATAAATATAACTTATTAGGTGTAAAATAATTACTTAAGAATTTGTGAGATTTTTGTTTGTTAAAAGAGCTTCTTGCCGTGCTTTTTCATTTTATGCTCGTGATCTTTCGGAGGTCTGAGTAGATAATAAGCTTTGCAATTCCACATCATTATGCTTTTGTATCTTCATTTAGAATGCTTTCAGTGAGAAAGCATTATAACTACTACTTTATATGTAGTTAAATTACGTATAAAAAGTTTATATTTAAAATGATAAATGCAGAGTAAATGGTTTTGGGAGGCTAAATGGAATTATAAATTGACAAATAGTAATCAAAAGCTACCTTTAAAGTGGTTGTTAAATATTTACTGGATTTATAATGAGAGAATAAGATTGTGGATTTACTTTAAAAGTTTAGTGGGTAACTTAGGTGGAGTAGTAGGGACCAAAAATAATTTCCTGTCTGAAATACCTGAAAAATCAGGCAAACAATATGAAACAACAGTTCTCAAGAAATTGGGTATTAAGCAATTCAAGGACAGTGACCACTGAGAAATGGGAAACAAATGAGGTGAGCTCTTTGATTGCTCCAGGTTACTTCCAGGAGAAAATTTTTTGGGCTGCAGCACAGGAAACACATCCTTGCTGTCTCCTCAGGTTAAGGAGACACAAATGGGATTCCAGGGAGACCAGGCAGCTACATTTTGCAGGACACAATGCCAGAGAGAAGGTTGCTGCCTGGAGAAATGACCAGAGCCCTGTAGCGGGGTTCCCTGGAGTTTTCAGTTGAGTTGTGGTCAGCACACATGTGTGTAAACCTATTCAAGGCTGAGAAAGACCATCTGAAAGGATTAGAGGGAATAATACCTAGAGCTCACACAGGGTCCAGAACCATGTTGCTGCCAACAGCTACAGTGGAAAACCTCACAATTCACAAAGCATGGGGTAGATTACTGAGAAGATTCCTGCATTATTAGTGGGGAAAAATTAACCCTAGACTGCCTAGAGTCTGGTCTTGCCAAACAAACCTAAAAGCAGACTTAGAAGGATTGGATTTTTTCCCAGTAACCTACTGGCTTCCATAACAAAGCTCAAGAATTTTATTGGAATGCAAACATATTCAGCACCCTAAAAACAAAATTCACAATTTCTGGTATCTAATAAAAAATTATTACACATGCAAATAAGCAGGAAAATACTAACCATAATGAGAAGAAAACTCAGTCAAAACTGATCCAGGATGACATAATTATTAGATAAGGAGCAAGAAAAAAATTCACAAAAATTAAAATTGGTTTCTGGTAAAAAAATCTGTAGAAAATTAGAAATTGGAGGGAATTATCTCATCTTGATAAAGGGTTTGTTTGAGAAATTTTGCAATTAATAAGCTAAGTAAAAAATGGACAGATTTGAATGCTACTTCATGAAAGATGATATGCAGATGGCAAATAAGTGCACGCAAAGACCCAGAACATCATTAGTCATAGGGAAATGCAAATTGAAACCATAATGAGAAACTCCTACATGCTTACTGGAATTAGAATTAGTCTAAAATTTAAGATTGACCATTCCAATTGTCGGTAAGGATGTGAAGCAACTGAAACGCTCATAGACTCATAGGGGAAAGGTGAAATGGCGCAACCACTTTGGAAAACAATTTGGCAGTTTCATAAAATATATTTTATATATATATATACACACACACACACATACACACACATATATTTACATATATATATGTAAATATATATTTACATATATATATATTTATATATATATATATATATATTCACATGGCCCTGTTATACTTTTAGGCATTTACACAAAATAAATGAAAGCATATGTACATGCAAAAACTTGTATACAAATATTTATTTTAGCTTTATTTGTACTAGGCAAAATTTGGAAAGAATGTAAAAGTCCATCAGCAGGCAAATCCATAAACCAATTGTGGTGTATTTGTACAATATAACATGATTCAGCATTAAAAAAATGAACTATTGATACATGCATGACATGAATGAATATCAAAATTAATCCTAAGAAGCCAGACACATCTTCCTCTAAAAATCTAAAAGAACGTTAATATATTCTAACATGGTTCCATTCATATCAAATTCTAGAAATATAACTAATATTTAGTGACCGAAAGCCAGCCAGTGATTGCCTAAGAATGGGAGGAGAGGGGAAGAGGGGATAAAAGGAGGATTACAAATGGGAATGAATCAATTTGGGGGGATGGTAGCTATGCTCATTATCTTGATTGCAGTACTAGTTTCATGAATGTATCCAGATGCCAAAACTTATTAAATACACTGTTTAAAAATATGCAATGTATTGTATGTCAGTTATACTTTGATAAAACTTTAAAAATCTTAAGAGATATCTGGATTTCTGAATTTATTATTTTAATAAATTTATTTAAAAATCAAAGAATTTATAAAAAATCTTTTATATAAATAAAATCTCTCAAGAGAATCCAAAAAAATTGACACTGTTAGACATAAACCAAATTTATTAAAACTTTTGGATGTGGGGTTCAGAAAGTTCTACAATTTTAATAATAGTCCCAGTTGATTCTGATTGCACACGAGGTTTAAGAATCATGCCTTAAAACAGTCAGAACCTTTAAAAATTTTAAATTTAACAATTGAGGAGCTTTTATGTCCCCTAACAATTTCATAATTTTAACTTAAACGTTTTTCAAAAGAATTGCCTGATAAGGAACGTGAGAGAATATATCCAAGAATAAATAAGCAAATAAACTTGCTTGGTGTTTTGTACATTTTCACATGCTGGAAAAACATCAGAAGTAATTACATAAGAAATGCACAATATTGGGGCTCTGCGAGGCAAATACCACTCCATTACTTCTGGAGCTTGTCTCATTGATACTGCAGGTTGTAAAGGAAAGGGAAATGGTTAGGGGCAGAGAAGATACAGAGGCTAATGCCTCTGTATTTCTGTACTAATTTAATACCTTTGAGAAGAACAGGGGGCTTAGGTGTTTTTTAAAGAGAAGTTTGGGGAGAGATATTAGTGGAAGACTGGAGAAATGCCAAGAGGAGAGCAATGAGAACAGGATATCATATTGCCAAAAATGGAGGGCCTTGAATGTATATGAAGCCCAAATACACAGGTATAATACAATTTATTATTGTATATAGTTGCCTTTTTTTCTGCCAAGAAGACCAACTGAATCAAAATTACTTTAATAATTTAAAAAATCTCACTTTTGAAGTTCATAAAACAATCCATATTCTTTATATACATTTTCATTATTTAATTTTTTAAAATGAATCTGGGATAGCAAGAACCTACTATTTAGTGGCAATCTGATGGGTAGCAATGCTCACTCCCTTCATTCTTCCTCATTGCTGAGTTCTGAATGTACACCATTTTCGTAAACCACAGAGAGGTCTCTCAAAGTTATGATTTTGATTCAGAGTGGTAGCTGGCAGGAGATAGGTTTTGCAATTGCATATAGGATGTGTTGAATAAATGTTATTGACTATGTAGTAGCGACCATGCCATCAGGTTAATTGAGTGAAGGGCGTTTCCTCCTTATGAAATGGGAATAAGGTTTGTTGTAAGAATTCATTAATGTAATGCATGCAAAGCATTTCACTATTGCTTGGAACTAAGTGGAGTGTTCAATAAGTATTGACTATTAGAAGTAGTATGGAGGCAACCTGGCATTGCTGAAGGTCAGTAAATTATGAAGCAGAAGATCAAGATGCTAGTTCTCTAAGTATAAAAAGTTGGGAATTTCTTTGTTTTAAATCTCACTCAAGGTCCTTTTACTTAATCTATAAAATGAATTTAATATCATCTCTGACAGGTAGCTAAGTCAGTTAGTTATGTTGAGGTCCTTTCCAGGCTTAGGTTCTATTCAACCAAAAGGGAACTCAAAGTAACAAAATGAAAATTCCTGAGGGATTAGATAGAACCATATTTGGAAAAGCTACTCTAAAATGACAGTCAGAAGGTGTATCTTAGAGGTATTGATTTTGTTGACCCTATTGTGTTGTGATTTGCCATGTGTCCCCCAAATAATTCTTCTTGAAACATTTTATAATAAGATATAGTCACAATAGAGGCAGACAGTGAAAATGCATGTCACTTCCCTTGCGCAAAGAACTAAAAGAAAAAAGTAATGAGTTGAAGAGAATTGCTAAACAGATTGAGTACTGAGATTGCAGATCCATTCCTGATTCCAATTAACCTTAATTTGTTTAGAGGCTCAGCAACACCAAATGAATCTAACCGGCCAATTATCAGACCAGCAACATGAGTTCAGCCCACCAAAGGCTGTTTATCAGTTGGACATGATGAGGGCAAAATTCTGCTAATTCTGTGATAAGTGTCAGGGCACGGCTCTGTCTTATCGAGCTTCTTAACTTGGAAGATGGAGAATGTACACATACTGAGATGCTGAGTGTAGGGACTGCAGGAGGAATGACCTGCACTTCATTTGGGGATTTTATTAGCAAGTACAACTGCAGCTACTTACACGTGAATATTAATAAGACCATTGCCTGAGCCCATGAGGTTTAGACTATGATTAATTCTTTGCCAACATACAGTTCTTAGCAAGGACTTAGTGTTCAACAGATGCTAATGAAGATGTTCCTTACATTTTTTGAGCTTTACCAAGTATTTCCTTAGTGCATATCCATTGCTCTTGCTAAAAATTCTATTCCACTTATTATGTGGTAAAAATATACATTCCATTTTAAAAACAGGATTTTTCAACCACATATCCACTAATGATCTTGATGATAGCATCATTTCCTTTCTGGACAACCATCATCTGATCTCGTGTTTAAAGATGAAATTCTTTGGGTCACTCTCCAAACAAG
>NW_017731802.1:638497-640037 GCF_001890085.2 Hipposideros armiger | reverse complement strand
TATATCTATATCTATATCTATATCTATATCTATATCTATATCTATATCTATATCTATCTATCTATCTATCTATATATATATATATACTCTTTCTACATTATCTATTGGCAAGTCTTATGACATTCGGTGGGTGTTATCATATTATTATGGGTGGCAGTGTGTTGTAAATATTGGGAAAAATAATTCAGTTTATTAGCATTTGCACAGGAAAGTATAACTGCAAACATATATTCAAAATTTCTAGAGATTCCAAACACTAGATTATGTCTCCTGATCAAATAGCCAGCTAGCAGTGTAATAGTTTTCTTCTTAAAAAGTTCAACATGTTATTGTTGAAAAAAATTACACCAGGTAGGACTTTCCAAAGGACAGTTTTTCCTCCATACCTTACCGAATTGTTGTATTTGTGACCATTTCCACAAAAAAGATTGGTTATTTGAATGAGATATCTAGATGTAGGGAAAGAACTGATAATTTGGTTTACTTGAAAAAATTCTTGAAAAGTAACAGTGATATCTTCATTTAACCATAGAAAGTGAATTGTGAATATTTTGTTCATATTATTTTTCTAGTAAACATGAAAGGGTAGTACACTAATTAACAGGTTAGTATGACCTAACAGAGCTTAGATTAACCCCAGGCCTCACTAACTTCAAAGCTTGGAAAATTTTTATTTATGTATGTATTTATTTTTTTTTAGCTGAGCCATCCTGCCACCTGTTGGCAGCTCAGCGGCAGCTCAGCTCGGGCTGGGAATTGAACTGCTGTTGCTCAGAGCTCACACTCTTGAGCGAGCCCTTAACCAACTGAGCCACTCGGCTGGCCCCAGGAAACTTTTTAATTATATTCTCTCTGAAGGGAATAATGGAATGATTCTATGCAGAACTGGAGTTGGGTGGGGTGGGGGGTGGATAAACATGCAAATCAAAAAACAAATAAAAATAGGTGAATAGTTTGGAAACTCAGTAGCAGTGATTCATGTTAATAGGGATCATAGTTAGAATTAAGGCTTAACATTTCTGGAAGACAAAGAGTGCTGGGACAGTACCAGGCAACACATCCTACTTAGTTTATTTACTCCAGCAGTGAATGAAACAGACTTACTGCATTCCTTTTGAAGTTATGACTACACTATTGAAAAAAATGACTAATTTTGCAGATGTAAATGTCAAAATAGAGTTTACCTGTAGAAAAAGCAAAAAGGCAGATTTTAGCTTTTTCTAATTTATTTTTGCTAATTTATCTTATATAATAGTTGTATTTGTTTTTCCTCGTTAGAAATGACCTTAACGTTTTCCAGGAAGCATTCTTTTATTAACTGGGTGAATGGCCAAGTGTGATGACTTCTTATATCAATTTTAATACTGAGAGTCTATGTTTCATAACTTTGCATTTCCTCCCTCCTTTCCTTCCTTTCTCCCTTCCTTTGGTCCCTGCCAACTCTCTTCTTTCCTTATTTTTATTTGGCTTTTTAAAAATTAAAGCACAGATAAAAAGTTTTTTTTCCTCCTCTTTGAATTCGTCTGTTATTTTGGTATAT
>NW_017731802.1:636950-638402 GCF_001890085.2 Hipposideros armiger | reverse complement strand
GTAAGCAGTTATTACTTTCAATTTTCAGGTAGAGGATTTTATAAATTACAAAACTGTTAACCTGAGACCAATTAAAAGAAAAGTTATGGAGATTCTTTGTATTATTAAAACAGTGATAACCAATGCCAATCTCTTTAACAGAAAAAAAAAACCCAAAGGAAAAAAAAAAAACCCTGAATTTAACAACTGAATATTAATACTTCCATTACTTGAGATAAAGGGTTTAGTTTTGCCAGGTCCATGGGCCTGCTCATTAAAGTCATGTGCTGAAATATTTGAGATAATTATATTATCAGAATTCTGGCACTTGTTCTTGAAAAAGAAAAACAAGGCGCGTATGCTAGGCAATGTGCTAAAAAGCCAAAGTTTTGTGGTAAATTTTTGCATTTTAAGTACATATATACCACAGATTTTTATATACCACATAAGCCACAAAATTAACCTGTAGAACCATAAATGAATGGAGGATTTGGCATTCTTCAGAGCATTCAGATTTGTCTCAAAATCTGAATTCTTAAGAAGATATTTCCATTATAACTGAAGTTTCCTACCCGATTATATGCAAATGTGAAGTAACCTGTTTTTGAGTGATTGGCGTTACTGTGTTTGCATGATGCCATAAAAACACTTGAAAAAGATACTACTTAGTAAAAATATTATTCTACTTTTAGGAATCATAAAATACTTTTGAGGATGCTGAAAGGTTAATTCTGTCTTTAGGTAAGTAAGCCCTAAGAAGAAAAGAGGACAATACTGGGTAATGAACCTTATCATATTTGCTTTTAAGGATCTCTTTCATGTGTTAATTTTAATGATAAGAAACTTATTTTTTTAATGAAACACTGGGATGACCATGTTTAGTAAAATTACATAGGTTTCAAGTGTACAATTCTGTAATACATCATCTATATATCACATTCTGTGTTCACCACCCAGAGTCAGTTCTCTTTCCAACACCATATATTCGTCTCCCTTTACCCTCTTGTAGAAGAATAGTAGTAGTCTTCCTCCCTCCCCCCTTTAGTGATAACCACTAAATTATTGTCTATGTCTATGAGTTTTTGTTTCTTTGTTTGTTTTGTTCCTTTGTTGCTTTCTGTTTTATATCCCACATATCAGTGAAGCCATATGGCTCTCAACTTTTTCTGTGTGACTTATTTCACTTAGCATAATTATCTCAAGATCTATCCATTTTGTCACAAATGGCACAATTTCATCTTTTCTTATCGCAGATTAGTATTCCATTGTATGTGTGTGCCACATCTTCTTTATCCAATCATCTATCAAAGGACACTTTGGTTGTTTCCATGTCTTGGCCACTAGAAATAATGCTGCAATGATCATCGGAGTACATATATCTTTATGGATAAATGTTTTCAGATTTTTTGGGTATATACCTAGGAGGATTGCTGGGTCATATGGTAATTCTATTCTTAATTTTTTGAGGAACCT
>NW_017731802.1:628556-635240 GCF_001890085.2 Hipposideros armiger | reverse complement strand
CCCAATGGAATTTTTTAAAGAAATAGAACGAAAAAATCATCGGATTTGTATGGAACCACAAAAGACTCTGAATAGCCAAAGCAATCCTAAGAAAAAAGAATAATGCTAGAGGTATCATGCTCCCAGACATCAGCTTGCACTACAGAGCAACAATATCAAAACAGCATGGTATTGAAAGAAAAACAGACACACAGACTAATGGAATAGAATTGAAAATTCAGAAATAAACATAAATATGGACAGATAATGTTCAACAAAGGAGCCAAAAACATAGAATGGATAAAAGAACACCTCTTCAATAAACGGTGCTGGGAGAATTGGAATGCCATATGCAAAACAACAAAACTAGATTGCTACCTGTCACTGTGTACCAAAAATTAACTCAAAATGGATCAAAGACCTAAACGTAAGACCTGAAACAATAAACTGCATAGAAGAAATTTATTTTAACAATGGCATTTGAGCATTGCACTTCTAATACCTCAGTATGCTTTTCCTTAATCTTTTCATGAATATTAAATAAGATTATGTTCTCTTTTTGAGATGAGAGGATTCCAAACTTTGACTTCCCATGTCTCTTGATGCCAGATTCATCTATATAATTTGCTTTGACACATAGTTTTTCTCACTAGGCACATACCGTTTTACTAAACTCCATTGCATTTTCCAAAAGCTCCCTCCCCCAATTCCCCACCCCCACCACCCACATAGCTTTATATGATGCTCCAGATTCACATTTATTATATTTCCTTGCACACTTCTGAAATGAAATGGTGTGGGCATGCCAATATTGAATCCAACCTTCTATAATGGACCACCCAACTAATACTTTCTGTGGTGACTAACTGCATGGACCTTGGTCTCCCAACTCCTCCCTCCCTCCCAACAGATGGTTCACCAAATGTATTCAGTATGTCCTTCATTGTTAAATCTAAAATGTATTTACACAGGGAGACAAAATATGGTATAGGTATTTGGAAGAGAAAATTGTAAGATTTGAGGATTTAATCTTATACGTGTTACTCTAAAAGTTACATTATAAAAATAGATCTTGTACTATATGTATTTTTCTCAAATGCATCACATCTTTCACAATTTTTTGAACATGGTTGAACATTGTTTTTTCTGTCCAACATCGATTTCCTTTCTTTGAGTTTTAGAAACAGCCCTGATAACTTTCCACACAAGTGAGCATGAGATCTAGGATGCCCTAGCCTGAGGAACCCAAGAACTTGGCACATACTTCAAGCAGGTCCAATTAGAATATAGTGTGGAGATTGACTTAGATGTATGGTGAAAAATGTTCTTCTGAAATTAAAGCACTAAAGACCAATTAAGCCTTGGGTTTCCAGAGGGCAGCTTTGCTACCACATGGGCAGAATCAAACATAGAATGACACCAACAAAGAAAATAGAACTGATAGAAAATTTCGGGTCGGCCAAGAGGCTCAGTTGGTTAAGAGCTCGCTGAAGAGTTTGAGCTCTGAGCAACAACAGTTCGATTCCTGGCCTGAGCTGAGCTGCCGCTGAGCTGCCAACAAGTGGCAGGATGGCTCAGCCTAAAAAAAAGAAAGAAAGAAAGAAAAATTTTTTTCTGTACAACTGAAACTAACAATAAAATTAAAAAAGAAAAGAAAAGAAAATTTCAAGGCCTTGCTGACAGTCTTCAAATCTCTGGATTGAGCTTTACTTGGAAACTATCCTTGAACTTTTCAGTGTTATAAACCAAATAATTATTTTTGTTGTTCTTTAAATAGATTCCTGTTATGTATATTTTCATTTGCAATTTGTATTTTAATAACCAAGATTTCTCTAATTGATGATGATGATGATGATGATGATGATGATGATGATAACAAAAGCAACAAAATAACAGAGATTTGCTTAAGGAATCATTTTTCTTCCCTTGTCATAAAAATAAAACTCACAAATCTTTTTTATTTTTGTTATATTTGAGNGGTTTTGCTAAACCATTATTCAAAGAAAGTTGAACATATTTTGTTCCTCTATAGAAGTTTCCTGTACCTAAATCCCCAAGAACTGAATGTGAAGATAACTTTTGATGTTCATAGGCCTGGGTGGTGTTTTTTAAGATATTTGGCTCCCAAGGAAGGGCTGAGTCTACCTCAGATATTATGGCACATATAGTTTGTTATTTAACTACTCTTTCTTTCTATTACACCTCTCCATTGATCCAACTTTGAGTCCTTACCTTCTACCAACCCAGCAGTTCCATACATCTCTCTGTGTTTACTTCTCTTTCTCTGGCATCGTTGTATAATGTGAAGGTTGAACCATCTTAAATAAAGTTCTTTTTTACTCTTCTTCCTTCCTGTTTTCCCGTTCTTTTCCTCTGATAGTGGTATGAAGTAAAGGATAGACAAAAGAAGACAAGATGAAAAGGTGAAAAAAAGAAAAGAGTATGATATTTTGGAAAGATGAAAGGCTTTCATATTCTTTCTCTTTGAATAAAGATCTATTATTGTAATAAAAATGGCTCATCACTAATCTTTATAAAATCATACTCACTTTGCTAAATACTTTATATACCAGTAGTGCCAAAAAAAAAGCATACATGTGGGTACTTTGGTCAACATCGCTCAAGCAGTAGTTCGCCATAATCAAAAGTGTCTGGACACTGATGGTAACCACTTTGAGCACCTCTTGTAATTGCAGAAGTCAAACGTGACTTGTACTCATCTTTTGTTCTCGGTATATATCGAGTATTATAATTTTAATAGTTTTTTTTCTTTCTTAAATGTGTATACATTTTTTTGGCACCCTCTGTATACTCGTGTAATTTAAACCCATAATACTTTATGAAGTACGTATCATTTTCTCCCCAAATTTCTTGCTCAAGATCAAAAACAAGCTTGAGAGCTATAATTTTAAATTAGAGCTTTCTCATTGTAATCTGTTTGATATAGAATTTATTGTGATTAATTAAAATGAAAGTTAATTGAAAAGTAATGCTAGAAACTCTGAGAAAAGAGGTGTAGAGAGGGAAATATGAGCAATAGTAACCAATCACTAGATAGTATCCATCATTACACACACCTTCCCTTATGTGACCCTAAAATAAAAGCAAAAGTAAAAATACAGTTATACATTTGAAAACTCATATGCTTTTTTTTCCATTTTTACTTTCAGTGAATTCCAAAGCATCCTTTCATGTACCCTTAAGTATACATAAAACCACACCAAATTATAATTAATAATATTACAATTCTAATTACACTTTGGACCTTGCCTGAATTGGACCCTGAACATTTAGTCTCTCAGCTCCTCTTTGCATCCTCTTGTTTCATGTGCTAATTCTACATTGCCCTCCTCTGTGGACATGCGGGTTTCCATGCCTGGAGTGCTTTTTAATAATTCCATACTTGTATTGGGCCTGATACTCTAATTCATATCCTCTTTATCTGAATATACTCAAAGTTCAGGGTTTGAGGGGAAATTTCATCTATATGTCTGTAGCTTTTATATTTCTGTTTCATTTTAGCTAAAGCATAGTCTTTACGAAGTTGGTTCTTGTACATGGACATTTTTATACTTACTTTCCACCGTGAGAGAGAATGACTTTTCTGAAAGTTATGTGGTGAAAGTAAGGCTTATAATAGACATTTCTGGCCTTTGTTCAAAAGAGAAAAATGTCCTGTTTGAGAGCCTTCTGAAAATATCTGCCTCACTTTATGTTTGCTTCCTTTATTTTTCTGCAAACATTTTCCTGGCTATTGCAACCTCAGATTTTGGAAAATTTCTGTTTCATACCCAATTATGGATTCTTATAAAAGAATGTAAGAAAGGGATGTAACAGAACCATAACAATATTTCATAGAACAGTACTTTGAATCATTTGTTGGCTGAATCACTTTTCAATTATAGTTATAGAATAATAGACACAGCTATGCCATCTCTGGTCATAGTAATGACAATAATACTTCTAATTAATAATTGTATGATGTTTTAAGTTAAATAAATACTTAAATATATTCTATCANTGATAGTCCATTATCAAATAGGGCACAAAGATTTCTGTGTATTGAGGGTACAGTGTCTAACCCCACAGACTGGTGCTGGTAAGAATCAGGCAAGCTGACTGACCAGCTAGTTGACAATATTCAACAGGATGCACAAATGCTCATGAGGAACAGAGGGAGCATATACACAGAAACCAGAAATACTGATACTAGTTGTACAGCAAATGACTAACTAGAAGACTCCGCATACAATATGTAGTGCAGGTGTTTCATACATTCTGCACACAATTTAAGGAGAGAAATAGTTCCACAGGCCTTGTTCCACAGCAGTAGTACCATAATCCCACTCCACACTGCACACTTCACAGATGCAACATTTACTGCTCCTTTTCTTTAGTATTCCCTTCATATCTGTATCTACTATTTTTTTATTTTTCTTTTTTAGCATTATCAGTTTACTTCCGCTATGGAAAGGGAAGATTAACTATTTTTCACGCATAATCTCATCATACTTCCCCTCCCTTTCTATCTCCTCATCTTGCCCTTATATCATAATATTTAATATTTATATTATTATAATTTTCATGACTCTGTGGCTATGCCTTTCCCACTGAGCCATGTGGTATGCCATGGTTACATTTTTGTCTTGTACACTTTTTCTTCCTAAGACTTATTAATAGCCCTTTATAAATGTTTGGTTAGCTTCTAAACACTTATCACTTATTTATCTGTAAATTGTTCCTTAATTTTTCAATCTCATCTCATTTCATTCAGTCACATTAGGTATTCTATCATGTTCATATTTTTGAAGAAATCCTTTTCAGTACTTTCTTGTTCCAATTTAGAGTGGTTCAACCTTAGGTCTGGTGGTTTTTCCGTTGGCATCTCCCCACACCATTATACTAAGAAGCCTATTCATCTCTCTCTTAACTTGAATTTGCATTTTCCTAGATCCCATGATTTCCATATTTCTGTTTCCTTCTTAATTTTGTTGGATCAAATGTCCAGGAGTTTCTTAAGCACATTGGGTGGTACATTTTTGGATGGTTGGCACCTATGACAGTATGTTTTTTTGTTTGTTTTATGCTCACACTCACTTCTTGGCTTCTTATAGGGTTCTAAGTGGGAAAGAATTTTTCCCTAAGAGTCTTAAAGACTTTTATCCACTGTTTTCTACCTTCCATTATTGTGGAGAAATCCAATATATTCATATGAATCCTCCTTCCTCTCTCAGAGATTTCAAGGGATCTTCCTTTTATTCTGTTTTCTAGAATTTCACAATGATGTAGATTGTTGAGAAGGGTCACTGCACTGCAAAAATCCAGGGTACCATTACACAAGGTACATGTGAAAGGTGGTTCACTCACACTCATTTACAATGTTGCCCCTAAAGTTGTGCATTTTACAACCTGTGTGGCCATATGCGACATCCCTATTGGGTAGGACTATTTCCATGCATTGCACTGAGTACCATGTGAATGTTTCAATGTGGAATCTTATGACCGAGCTCTGGAGCATTTTCTTAAATTGTTTTGCCTGTTTTTTTTTTTTTCTTCCTCCTGCTTCATTTCTCTGTTGTTTCTTTTTGACACATCTATTATTAGGATGTTAGGAACCCTAGCTGGGTCCTCTAGAGTCTTTTCTTTTCTTTTCTATTTTTATCTCATCGCTTTACTTTCTGGGAAATTTTCTCAAATTTATCTTACATTTACTGTATTGATTTTTTGTTTCATTTCTAATATCATATATATGTATTTCCAAATGACTCATTTCTTTATATTCTGAATGCTTCTTTTTTCCCCAGTATATTCTTATTCTTATTATTTCTATAAAAGTATTTATCTGTGTGTGTGTGTGTGTGTGTGTGTGTGTGTGTGTGTGTGTGATTTTCTGCTCTCTTTATAATCTCCTTTCTCTGTTACTTGTTTATGTTCATCTTGGCTCTTGTCTTTCACAATAGAGATGTGCCTCAGATGTCTGTTCATTTTTTACTGTAAACTCATATTTAAAAGAGGGATACTAAAAACTGATTGGGTGATATATGCAAATGGAACAGACTATTAGCTTACTGTGGGATAATCTAACAGTGCTTTTTATCAAGAAAATTCTTGATGATTAGTACCTTCAGGACTTTTCTCTTGGGCTGGCCAGATTCCTAGGAAAATTATTTCAAGTGGCTTGTAGCGCATCAATTATGACTTTTAGTTCTGGGATCCTAGTGTGGTAATATATGTAGTGGCTAAATTTCCCCCACAATTCTCTTGTTTTTAGTGTAGTACTCAGATCTTGAACACAGATCAGATATATTCTCATTTGCCCTCTCCTGTTAAACCACCAGTCATCTGCCTGGTTGGTGTGTGTGTATGTGTGTTTGTGTGTGTGTGTAAGGTAGCAGATCATTACCTATGCAGAGGAAGAGAGCTTATCTGGGGTTTAAACAGACTTTAAACTGACCTTCCCGATTTTATTCTACCATCTTTATTCCAACTTCCATAAACATCTGACACTGCCAACTCCTGAGTCATTGGTTCTTTGGTCTGCACTAGATAGTTTTAGAGATTCTCAGGATTTATTATTTCATTAGGACTCAGCTTTCTTGGATAGAATTTAGATCAATTTAATCAATTACTACTTTTCTATTTTATTTCAGTTTCCAGCATGTTTGTCTTTGTCCTTGAGTTTATGACTCTTTTGAAAATAGTTTT
>NW_017731802.1:623096-627206 GCF_001890085.2 Hipposideros armiger | reverse complement strand
TACTGGAAGTACAGATTGTAAAACAGCTTGATAGAGAGGATTTGCCACTAGAGATGCAAGCAGCTTGTGCTTCTGTTCACAGGAGTTCATGTTCATAAAGGTTTGCTTTAGGTTTTCAATATTACAAATGGCAGTTGGAGCTCTTGATTGCATGCAGTTTTGAAGTATCAAAAACTGATGTTCATTTGAATCATATAGGGAAAATTTGCAAAAGATGGCAAAAATTCTATGCCTAAATATTTGTTTTGTAAAAATAACACTTTTAATATTGAAAAAACCTGAGTCAGAAAAAAATTACTGTATTTGTGAAATGTGTATATCATTCTTTTATCACAGTCCAAATAATGGCCTTCTAAGCTCTTTTCAGATGCATCAGTTATATATGTGAAATTAGAACTAAAATAAGAGAACTTAACATAATTACATACTTCAGCTAGTTCAGTGAGCAGAAATTGTTGGCACCATCATGCTAGATTTTTCCAAACTGAAGCTGCCATGTTTTGTATTATGAGCAGTTCAGCAGCTTTGTGCATCTGTCCCTCCCCTCCAATTTAATTAGACTGTCTGTTGAAGACAAATCAGACTGTGGCTTTTTTTTTTTCACCCAACTGCTATAAATGCCAAGTCAAAATATGAATAAGAGGAAAACAAGATGTTCTGCAAACACATGCCACTTTATTGAGCAAAAACATGATAGGTGGATCTGTTCACACTCTCTGTGAAAGATGAGAGAAGTGAGGCCTGGAGAATGAGGTTATAAAAAGGTCAGATTGATGCTACTGTCTTTGTCGGCTCCAATAGAGCAGGGACTTGATTCTTCCCCCAGTGTAATCTTACTTTGACACTGCAGCCAACACAGATTTATGATTACAAATTCTCCTACCATGAAGGGAGTGAGAATCACAGTGGAGGAAACACATGAAACAAATAAGCTAGAGATTCTTATAGAAATTTATGGTCTTATATGTTTTCCATTCCTGGGATGGTTTTAGCCATTATGCTTTAATAGGTCACTATAATGCCACATTTTAATCATTTTAATAATCTGTAATAAGGTTGAAAAATAGTTGCTTTTACAGATGGAGAATGTTATCTACAGGCAGCCATTAGTTATATTCCATGGAGGGTAATAGCTGAATTGTATGGTGTGCCTTTCTCTAGATTACTGTCCGAATTAAACAATGATCCACAGAAAAACACTGGGTCCTAAAATTTAGCTTCACAGCAGGAGAAATACAAAGGTAAAGCAATAAAGTAGAAAAACTCTCAGTAAGTAACAGGTAAGTAAAAAGTAGTAGTGTGTGTCAGACAGGTAGGTGACTGGAAGCAGGTAGACTCAAAGGTGAGCTCCATGTAAATGAAGTCAGGCAAACTCCGAGGCTGCAGGAAGGCGTGAGAGGCAAGAGGATCTTTATTACCAGAGAAGGGTTCCCTGAGAGTTGTGAACACAGTTCTTTAGTAAATAAGTCTGAAAAAAGTTTCACATTTCCATTGGACGTTATGAAGAAACCCTGAAAAACTGAATCTTTCTGTTTGAGAATCGAAAGCTACACTTAACTACCAAATGATACCACTGCCCTCTTGAAATTATTTGTTTTTCCAATAATTGCAACATATTGCATGAAACTAGCCCAACTTTTCTTATTCAGTTTTCTTTAGCATGTTGGTAAAGAAGTTTGTTGAAATTAAGGTTATCATTTGCATTCATCTGAGTAAATGTAGATAATTCATTTATCTTGAAACTTATCTTTTAATTTGGCTTTATTATACGCTTAGGCAGATGAGCCCTTTGAACTTGAACTATACCTCCTCAATGTTCCTTCTTGGTATAGTTCTCATCAGCAAACAATATGGCACTTCTCCTGTAAGCCTTCCTAATCTCCAAAGGATCAGTTACTCCATAGCAACTTTTGCATATAATTCTATTACAGGTGGTGTTATTTCCAAGAGGCCATTCACATAGAGAGCTGTGATGCCAGTATAGTTCTGAGTTAATGTGAAGAAGGTAGATATCTGAATGACTACTGACATCCTGGGGACTGAAAATTGAACACACTAAGCCCAGTGTATGGGTAGACCTTTTCTCCACTTATGTAGGCTGTGCTCCTATGCAGAGAAAATATCTTCTACCTTCTCATTTCACCTTCCTCCATTCACCGTAACAGACCTTTAGAGTGAATGTCAAGAAAGGCAGAAAGGAAGAGCATTTCACGATTCTCTTTGGGAATTCCATCTTATTTTATGATATTTATTCTGTGNTCTAAAATAGATTCGTAGGAATTTTCTGTGCCTTGAGTTTTGGACATGTAAATTATACTTTTGAATCATATATACTTATACTTGTCATATACTTATCATCACCAAATGCATACCCAGAAACTAGTTAGAACACAGCAAAATTATTAAAAAATAATTAAATGGAGAGTAATCATGGGGAAACTTTTTAGTACTTTAAACAGTTTTGCCTTTCAAGCCGTCAGACAATACTAATTTTTAAATTTTTTATAGAGCTATCAAGAATAACAAAATTCCTGAATGTTCACAATTCTGTCTGCCTGTCAATGCTTAAATATACCAACCAATCTAGAGGTTACTTATTTACACTCTTTTAAATCACAGTATGTTTTAGTAGCAATGAGTAGATTGAAAATCAACAGTCCTAGGTTAATGTTCCATTTCTGCCATTCACATGCTGTGTGATATTATTCAAATCATTTAACCTCTCTGAACCTGAGTGTGCTCATCTAGAACATGTCACTGAGATAGAGGGTTACTCTAGGGAATCTCTGAATCTTGTGCAAATTATGAGTCCAGGAAATTCAGAACCTGGGCATTGAGTGATTAAACAACAGATAAATAGCATGTGTGACATCTTTCAGCAATATATAGTTGAAAAAGTGAAACAGAGATGTATTCTTTGAATATTTAAATGATAATTCATATATTAAAGTGCTTAGAGAAGATTAGAATTTAATTTGTATAGTAATAGTTTTCTAGTTGTTAACCTTTGTCAATTAAAAATCCAGGAATGTAAAAAAAGATTTTAGCAAGGAACAAATAAAACTTAGATGAAGAAGTTAGAGGCTAAAATACTAGACTAGTTTCCTTTTCTATATTATGAGGATAAACTAAACGATAACCATGAATTGACGTGAAAATCTTTTCCCAGGATGACCCTGCAGGCTGAATGATCTAGGTTGACAGTGTATCATAAAGAAACACAGCAGAGAATTACCAAATATCCACATCACTGTGTGCTGTCATGGCCTATTACATAGCAGTAACTTTTGGCTTTTTTTTTGGATAACAAACCTCTTTTGAAAATATGAACAAAATTACTGAGCAGTACCTTAATCACCTTTAGCTAAACTATGCTGTGTCATAAACAACTCCCAGATTTTAGGGACTTACAACACAAAAGCATTTATTTCTTGTTCAAGTGTCATGAAGCCTCTGGGGTTACTGTGGTTATGTTCCAGGCTGGTGACCAGTATTAAGTCTACACCAACGTGCCTTTGCATTTCAGGCTGAAGGATTTGCACTTACCTGGGTGTTATCAAACTATTTTTATAGCATAGGAGAGTAACACAAGAGAGCCTGAACCAGGCTCTAGAATAATTTAAAAGCTTCTGCTTAACATAATCAATAGCATGTCCATCTACTCACATATCCCATTGTCAAGAGTACATTACATGGTCAAGCCCCAAATAATGAGGCAGGGATGTATATATCTATATCTATATCTATATCTATATCTATATCTATATCTATATCTATATCTATATCTATATCTATCTATCTATCTATCTATATATATATATATACTCTTTCTACATTATCTATTGGCAAGTCTTATGACATTCGGTGGGTGTTATCATATTATTATGGGTGGCAGTGTGTTGTAAATATTGGGAAAAATAATTCAGTTTATTAGCATTTGCACAGGAAAGTATAACTGCAAACATATATTCAAAATTTCTAGAGATTCCAAACAATAGATTATGTCTCCTGATCAAATAGCCAGCTAGCAGTGTAATAGTTTTCTTCTTAAAAAGTTCAACATGTTATTGTTGAAAAAAATTACACCAGGTAGGACTTTCCAAAGGACAG
>NW_017731802.1:610635-621486 GCF_001890085.2 Hipposideros armiger | reverse complement strand
TTTTTGGCACCCTCTGTATAATAGACTTGATTACTATACTCTAGCCACAACATAAGATAGTTTATTATTCTTCCCTGTGACACTAACATAAAGCCATTATATAAGCAACTCATAAGCACCATAGGAAAAAGTTAACATATGATTATTAGGAACTGTGTAAGCCATTTTAAAGTATATTCATTGTATATGAATCTTTACTAGTTAAATGAATATTCTACTCAATATTAAGTTGCTTTGTGTTAACTACATGGATCACTAATATCAAAGACTTAGAAATCAATCAAATATACTTAATAATAAGGGATTCTGAATATTTTTGATGTCATCGCACAGCTAAAGACCTTACAATTGCCATTACAAAGTTCTATAAAAATGCATTATATTTTCTTCTGTTTACAGTCTTGAAAAATGAGTTTCTGTACTTTGACCATGAATGTGGATATCTTTCTTTTTTTAGTCTTTCTCTCTAACACTGTGTCTTAAAACATTCTCAGCTCCCCCAGGAACTTTACCTGGTCGTGGATAACACCTCAAATTCTGAACTGTCCTGTCTTTCTCCTTTGCTTATAAAGTGTGACAAATATAAATGCCTACATGACCGGGCAGGTGAGTTAATGTGTATAGGGGTAACAATAGGGAGTGATGGAGGCTGTGGTGAAATGGGGGTTCGCCGTCTTCCTCTTGTCCTGTGTAAGCAAGACAGTGAAGATTCAGTTCCACCTGAGTCACCATGTATGCAAGGTGACTGTCTGTGTATATTGAAATGGTCCATGTATAACAAAATCAGAGAATTATGCATTAACATGGCATTAAGATACCTAACTTTCCTCCTAATATAGAAATCTTTTCAGCTGTGTACTGGACAGGTAATTATCCAGCCTCCAACAGACAATCTACAAAGTTAGGTTGTTCAGTATATCACAATATAGTCTTTTGAACGTTTTCTAAATTGTCAAATTTGTATCATCAAAATATGGTAAGCGGCTCATGAGAAATACCATGATTTATTTGTTCTTCTATCTCTAAAGTCTATTCTTGGTCTATACTGGGAGCTCAGTAAAAATGTGTACAATTGAATTGCACAGCCTGAAATTGCCTGTCCACAGTTCAGTCAACTTGTGTATTTTTTTGTTTGTTTGTTTGGTTTTGTTTTTTTTAACCTGGACCAAAGTTGAGCATTTCTATGTTTTCTACCAGAGCTCTGAAGATGTGTGAAAGGCCTGGGGTTTCTGCTCTGTTCCTAAATGTCCTTGGGATTCCAGCCTATTCTTAACTGGTGCCAAGTGAGAACATTTACTGATAGTGTTTTAGTATCAATCTTAAAGGTGTTAAGTGTAAGCCTTGAGATATTGCTTTGCCTTTCTCATTTCAGACACAGTATTTGGGTGCCCTCTGTGCCTTCTAGCCCCTGGTGGTTTGTGTTCCTGCCTTCTCTTGGGGCCAGGGTGGATGTGGAGATATGTGGTTAGTGGCAGAAGACTTACAAATAGATATCACAATGTAGTTTAGAAGAATTATTAATGACAATATTTCCACTTAATTTTAATCATCAGCATAACCATTCTTGCACCAATAAAATAATGCTTTCTCCTTGAAAAGGCAAATACTTTCACAAAGCATGTTGAATCCTGAGAGACTGTGGCTCAAATCCTTGTAGAATTTCTAGAGAAAGGAACTAATGAGTTAGTAAGAATATATCAAATAAGGCCTTTGAAGAAAAATCCCCAATAGTTGAAAATTCTGTGTCTGGGCTGAGGGAATAAAATACTAATAAATTGATATACAGATTGAAAAACTCAAAAATTAATATTTAGAAGAATAATTCAGATCAAAGAGTGAAAAAGATGGCTCATATACAGTTTTTAATACATTAAAAAACAATTGTGCTTAAGCACGTATTTGCTCCAATGCTAGAAATTTTATTCAAACAGCTTTGGAAATTATGCTATACAGAAAAACGTGTACTAGATGGCAGTCTAAGTATCCTTTTCATTTGTATCTCAGTATGATTTTTGGATTCCAATCCATGAGTGGAGGAGGAAAAAAAGGTTTATTATTTCACCAAATAAATACTTTTATTACATAATAGTACAATGTTTAAAAAATTAAACAAATGATTTGTGATTCAACTTTAAAAAGTGTAATGCATTTTTTACTGATATATCATCCATAATCGCAACTGTATCTAATGCAAAAATACCCTTCCAGACTCCTTGACACAAGTTCACATCATGTTTGTTAGATTCTTAACACCTTCTCCTTCATATAAATTCCTCATTTTTTTTGTCCTCAGTGTCTAATTTTAAATAAAGCAATGATAAACTGAAATTAGAAGCTAAATACATAGATATTTTAGAATTTTTCAGGAACTTTCAGGACTTTGAGGATGCAGGTGCAATCAATTGCAATCATATCTTAGATTATTAGTATTTTAATTTTAAATCTATGTGGATTTTTGCCATCTTACAGATAAAAACCTTTGTTTATTTTTAATATGTTTATTTTCACTCTCTTTTTCCAGACTGGTGTAGACATTTTTATTCTCATTTTCTTTATATATTTACTTTTTTTTTTTCTTCAGGTTTTGTGTCTGTTCGTGACTGTTATACAGAACCAAAATACACTTAAAAGGTCAAAGTCGTACCTTTGGAATTTTATTTTGCTTTCACTAGGTTTAGTCATAGTCTTGTTGTTTAGTTATTTTTACAGAAGATTCTTGTGAGTGTTGGAATCATTTTCTCATATGTAATCCAAGCTGGATGTTCAGATCCAATTTGCATACTTGTTTGGAAGATGTCTGGAAAGCCACAGACAGTCCCTCCAGTTCCATTTGCATAAAAGCCCCAAAGCTCCAGTTTGCTCTGTAGTTGGTAATACTCGAAACTATGCAACCCGAGCCATTGAAGAAGCTGAGGAGTTTAGGAGGAATGATAGACCTTTAAGCCTGAAGATGAGAAGATGAGAATAATAATAGCTAACACATCTTTTGAACTTACAAAATGCCAAGTACTGAAATAAATTCATTACATGGATTATTTCATTTAACATTTAATCCTTGGAGATAAGTAGTACTATTAATCCTACTTTACAGATCAATAAACTGAGGTTCAGCTTGGTTGAGCAACTGACTAATGTCATAGAAGTAATAAGTTCTGGAGCCAAAGCTTGAATCCAGTTGCAGGCTCTAAACATCTCCAAAACTTTTACCCACAAAATTAGACCATCTTAGTCCAAATTCCGGGGTTCAAAGAACTATGAAGTTCTAGGTAAAGGTAATACTGGAAATCTGTTTATTTAGTATCATTGTGTTTTCTGATAGTCCATTATCAAATAGGGCACAAAGATTTCTGTGTATTGAGGGTACAGTGTCTAACCCCACAGACTGGTGCTGGTAAGAATCAGGCAAGCTGACTGACCAGCCAGTTGACAATATTCAACAGGATGCACAAATGCTCATGAGGAACAGAGGGAGCATATACACAGAAACCAGAAATACTGATACTAGTTGTACAGCAAATGACTAACTAGAAGACTCCGCATACAATATGTAGTGCAGGTGTTTCATACATTCTGCACACAATTTAAGGAGAGAAATAGTTCCACAGGCCTTGTTCCACAGCAGTAGTACCATAATCCCACTCCACACTGCACACTTCACAGATGCAACATTTACTGCTCCTTTTCTTTAGTATTCCCTTCATATCTGTATCTACTATTTTTTTATTTTTCTTTTTTAGCATTATCAGTTTACTTCCACTATGGAAAGGGAAGATTAACTATTTTTCACGCATAATCTCATCATACTTCCCCTCCCTTTCTATCTCCTCATCTTGCCCTTATATCATAATATTTAATATTTATATTATTATAATTTTCATGACTCTGTGGCTATGCCTTTCCCACTGAGCCATGTGGTATGCCATGGTTACATTTTTGTCTTGTACACTTTTTCTTCCTAAGACTTATTAATAGCCCTTTATAAATGTTTGGTTAGCTTCTAAACACTTATCACTTATTTATCTGTAAATTGTTCCTTAATTTTTCAATCTCATCTCATTTCATTCAGTCACATTAGGTATTCTATCATGTTCATATTTTTGAAGAAATCCTTTTCAGTACTTTCTTGTTCCAATTTAGAGTGGTTCAACCTTAGGTCTGGTGGTTTTTCCGTTGGCATCTCCCCACACCATTATACTAAGAAGACTATTCATCTCTCTCTTAACTTGAATTTGCATTTTCCTAGATCCCATGATTTCCATATTTCTGTTTCCTTCTTAATTTTGTTGGATCAAATGTCCAGGAGNATTAAACATGAGGGAAATGATCCTTTTTTTGAAGTGACTGATAACGTGATGAGAAGTGGACTGTTTACAACAATGTGGTGTGCAAATAGTCTTGGTCCCGATGTGATGATTCGCCTCAAACGACATCGAAAACAGACATTCATCAGAAGAAGGTTATGCTCTCAATGTGGTGGGATTTTAAAGGTGTCATGTTTTTCAAGCTCCTACCAAGGAACCAATCAATCAATTCGAATGTGTACTGTTGACAATTGGACAGTTTGAATGAATCTATCATCCAGAAATGTCCAGAGCTTGTTAATTGTAAAAAAGTTGCGTGCTATCATGACAACGCAAGACCACACACAAGTTTGATCACCCCTCAAATATTATCAGAGCTTGGATGGGATGTGTTGCCACACCCACCGTATTCACCTGACCTTGTGTCATCAGACTTCCACTTGTTTCACTCTCTTCAAAACTCCTTGCATGGTATAAGTTCAATTCAGACGAGGCTGTAAATCAGCACCTTGTTCAGTTTTTCACAAATAAAGACAGGTCCTTCTATGAATGAGGAATTATGAAACTCACTGAAAGATGGCAAAAGGTTATTGAACAAAACGGGCAATATATCATTGATTGTTTTTTGTTCTTTATATAAAGAAATGACCTTTGAAAAACACACAAAATGTGCCATGACTTTTCCGACAACCCAATAATTGTTGATTTTGGTAAAGTCTTTATTGTATTTAATCTATTTTCTTCTATAACAATTTAATGCTGTTTTATTAGAAGTTATAAAAATGTATCTTACATATGTTTATCATCTATTGGTGTGGTCATATTAATTTTATCCTTAAATGTGTTGATGTAGTGATTATATCAATAGATTTTATGATAAAATTCTTGAAGTTAATCCTACTTGGTCCTGGTGTGACTGTTTTTTTGATATATTAATAGTTTTCTTTTGCTAGTATTTAATTTAGGAGGCTTTGAAGGAAGCTGTGGGAGTCTGACTAAAAGCCTAAGAGCCCTTACCAAGGACACAAGGGAGTCTTACCAAAGTGTCTACAGGCTGTTCTTCATCCTGCCAGTGATGGTATGGAGGCCATGATACTTGCCTGTCAAATCGCCTATCCTAGATAAATGCAACACTTCACCTAGTCTGTATGTCCTCTGAGCCTCTTTTCTAGTCTCTATTTGTGACCACTGACCTCGAGAAATCCCTCAGTGCTACTGGAAACCCTACTAGATTTCCCTAATCTATTTACTCTACCATTCCCTATCTATTTCATACCCACTCCTATACCACCACATCTGGAACCGTCCCCCAAATATTCATCTCAGATGTTTCAGATTTGGTAATGAGGGAAAGGGTAGTTACACCAAGGTCTCCATAGTCCCATAGTTTCCTGCTCATAAATGTTCCAAGATGATTTACAGGTTGCTTAGTCTCATACTCAGATCATGAACAAAGGGACATTATACTAGGATATAATTTAAAGAAAACTGATGTATACAAACAATGAGAAAAAAGCAGTCTTTTTTATTTTCTTCATTTCAGATAAGCAGAGGAATCTTCAAAAGTTTGAACAAGTGTCACATAAGAAAACTGGAGACAGATTTATCAAATAACAGTTAACACTTAAACACAACACTTTGTATGATCAGGCCCTCTTCTAACCACTTTACATGTAATATTTGATATAATCCTTATAGTAACTTTATAAAGTAGAAAGTATTAATGTCCACATTCTATAAATGAGAAATGAAGGGCACAGAAGGTTAATAAATTTACCTAGTGTCCCATGGTTACTAAGAGGTGCTGGCAGGATTTGGACCTACGTCACATGTATGGCTTATTCCTTCTCTGTGAGGAGAAATGAAAGGAGGAAATCCATACAAGAAGTGAGGAATGTTGAAGGGACATCCCTCCCCATGGAAGTCAGGAGTGGAGAAAGGGTTGTTCTGCTTTTTATTCCCATGAACACATGCAGTTTAAAAAAATGGAGGTTTGGCTATTTTTTCTCGAGAGACGTGATCAGCAGTGTATTTGGACAGTCTCCCATTTTTTAAGATGTCACTTCCACATACAAACAACTTCTCCTTAAGTATTTTCTTGGGCTCACATGAGAACAATAAAAGTTTGTCTCCTAAGTTTTGAAATGGATCAAAATCATCTATTAATTATACCCAATATAAGACCACTTAGTCCCCAATGCCCAAGTTCACACCCTATTCTAATTTTATCTAATATTCCCAGCCACATAACATAATACATCAGGGAATATGCAGTGAGATTTTATAACATTAAGATATTTCAAGATGCCAATGTCAAGATGCTAACATTTGAGTGCAAATTTTTATGAACTTGTTAGAGATAAATTAAAGTCTAAACATATAAACCACTTTGATATTCAAGAAATAAAGCTCTCTTACACTTTTAATCAAAATTCAAAAAAAAAAGAAGTGCAATATATATCCTCTCCAACTTTTTCAGTTCAGTCCCAGCTAGAATGATTCTTTTTATTTTTTTTAATTAAAGCTTATTGGGGTGACAATGATTAGTAAAGTTATATAGGTTTCAGGTGTACAATCCTGTAATACGTCATCTAATATCACATTGTGTGCTCACCACCCAGTCAGTTCTCCTTCCATCACCATATACTTGATCCCCTTTTACCCTCATCTGTCATCCCCCTCCCCCCTTACCATCTGGTAACCACTAAACTATTGTCTATGAGTGTTTGTTTCTTTGTTTGTTTGTCTTGTTCCTTTGTTGTTTTTAGTTTTATATACCACATATCAGTGAAATCATATGGTTCTTGACTTTTTCTGTCTGANAAAAACATAGTTAATGTCTGTGTCATAGTTTGTAATAAAAAGATGGATCTGTTTTTCCCTTGTATGGTCTGCATTCTCAGTGACAGACACAAAGCACTTTTGCATGGAAAGGTGAAGAACATGGCATTTTTAATGGTAGCCATGGTATCACCCTTATAGGATGACACACAGGCTTCAAAATGATTGATCAATTAGGACTTCACATTGCTGAAAGGAAGCAAGACAGGAAGGTAAAGCTCTTGTTACACCCCCACAGAATGCCATAGCAAGTGCATCTAGAACTTACAGACTTTCAAGACACTTAGAGACCAGCTAGCAAAATTTTTCCTCGCTTCCCACTCCCTACTACTATAATGGAATCTATCCATTAAAACATAAAATGATGTATCTAGAGTTCTGGCTTCTGAAGGAATGAAACACTATCCAAAGGAAATTAGACTATAAAATGTTTTTAACACTTTGGACCATTAAGACTGGAAGAAAAAGCTGAACACAGCCTGTAAGCAATATCCCAGTGTTTATACAGTCAACAATGGGTAATTTATCATCAAAAGTAAAACATATTCCACTTTCTTTCATTGCCTCTAAGAAAATGCATTTGAGATGAGGTAGTATGTAACGGAACAAGGCAAATCGTTTAGGTTATACATTTACCTATGTGAGCTTGTATGCTCCTTAAAATAAAATATGTATTAAATGGAAACCTCATTTCAAGATAGGAGCTACAACAGAATAGATGTTTACCAGAAATGATTAGGTTCTTTTTTTTTTAATTAAAATTTATTGGGGTGACAATAGTAAAATTACACAGGTTTCAAGTGTACAATTCTGTAATACATCATCTATGTATCATATTGTGTATTCACCACCCAGAGTCAGTTCTCGTTCCATCATCATATATTTGACCCCAGTTACCCTCATCTACCATCCCTCTTTCCCCTAATCTTTGGTAACCACCAAACTATTATCTGTGTCTATGAGTCTTTGTTTCTTTAGTTGTTTGTTTTGTTCCTTTGTTACTTCAGTTTTATATCCCACATATTAGTGAAGCCATATGGTTCTCAGCTTTTTAGGTTCTTGAGAATGGTAATAATACTGCTTTCCTGATCCCTACCCACAAAAGCTTGGCTGAACATGTAGAAAGGCAACATTTTGTTATTTATTCCTACAGACAGAATAATGATTTAGCACATTTACAAATATGTATGTGTCATGTACTGCAAATCACTGTTTCATGTTCCTCTGAACTTGCAGGATACTAATAAAATAATACTATAATATGAATACAATAATACCAATGTCAACAATAACATATAAGGACTTTATTATCTTCAGAGATCTTAAGAGCTTTCATATATGTTACCTCACTTACCATAAATATATCACAACTGGTCAAAAACCTTCACATAGTTCTGCAGAGTAATTTTTCTCATATAATGTGGTTAATTATTGATATCTCACTCTGGTATCAATTTCATTCAAATGATATTGATATCAGCTTACTAAATGCCAGGAACGATGTATTGGGAGAGTGTGATGATGATAATGATAACTGTGATCATATAATGATGATCATGATAATCATAATGATGGTAATGCTGATTGTAGCATTATCAAGCAATTTGCATTTGCTCTGTTCTCATATGTACTAGAATTTATCTCTGGACTCTCTAGCTTGTTTCAAAACTTTAGTTTTCCATTCCAATGCCAATGTTTTGAGTATGGAGGCTTTATACTGTGTTTTTATATCTGATAAGGAGATTTCTGTTCACTATTCTTTTTCAATATATTTTTGGTGATTTGTAGGCATTTATTTTTGCACATAAACTATAAAGTCTTTTTTTTTTCAATCTCTCTCAAACTTCCCCTTCTTTCTTCCCAGAAGTTCAGCTCTGTTGGGATTTCATTAGAATTGTGTTAACATTTACTCATTAAATTTGGAACTACTAACATATTAATGACAGTAAGTCTTCCTCTTCAAGAATATGATATGGTTTTAATTGGTTCATTATGTTTTATATATTCCAATAAGATTTTATACATGCAGATCTTGTCTGTACTATTAAATTCATTCATATGGATTTCATAATTTTTGTGGCTAATATGAATGAATGAAAAAATTCTTTTCCTTCCTTCTTGTAATAGATGTTCATATCCAAGTTAGAAACAGTATTTAATTACTGATTTTTATTTAGCAAACGTTTAAGCACTTTATTGTCTTATTTATTCTATCAGTTTATTATTCCAGAGTACTTTGTTTTTGTCTATATTATATTAAAAAATCAACTCACCCACAAGTCTTATTTCTTATATTTTATAAATATTACTTTATTTTATTGAATGATTGCATTTGTTAGAAACTCTGAGACAATATTGAATAATAGTGGTGATGGTGGGTCTCCCTGCATAGTTCCTGAATTTAAATGACATGGTTTTGATGTCTCTATCGATGGTAATATCGAATTGTCGGAAAAGTCATGACACATGTTTGCAACAGGTGGCACTAGTTCATTTTTGGAAGTACTAGAGTCATTCGCATCTATGTTATTGCAATGTCATTTGACAGCTGACAGTTCTAGCTTCATTCTAAAAAAAACCTGAGCCATTGATTGAGCTTTGGAGATTTTACAACAAGTTGAAGATGGAAGACCAAACTGCATTTTTACCATATTTTACTGTTTTACTTCCANTTAGCTCTGTTCAGTCACTGCCTTAAATGCATCTAGTGAGTGTGCATTATGTGTAGGGTTTGTGCTAGGATCTGGAGAAACAAACAAGTAAAAGTCATTCTTTCTGCTCTCAGAGGTTATTACAAACTAAGTCCAGGCCACAGAGCACGTACATAAAATAGAAGCACTACTCAGTAGCATATGCTGAATATCAAATAAGTAAAAGCTGCAGTAAATATTGGTAGAATCTGGAGGGGATATTGCTCGCTTCATGGAGAGGGTGGCCATCTATCCCCGTTTAGCAGGGACAGTTCCGTTTATGCCCTGTTGTCGCAGCCCTATTATTTATAGCTCCATTTCACTCTCAGTAGTGTTCCAGTTAGACAATAAACTATAAGGTCACCTTACTCACAGATGGGGATAGAAGGAAAGGTTTCTTTAAAAGGTGAATTGTGGGCCATGTCTGAAAAGAAGTAGCGGACGTGAATCACTGATCTGGCATTCTGAAATGCGTCTTTTATCATTTTTAAAAATGTGCAGCCATGAATTACTTCAATCCCACTGTCTGCCTTCATTCTAAGGAGTCCTGTGAGAAAAATAAGACATATTTTACCCAAAGGGAACAGAATGTTTCGTTGATGTCTCTGCTCCCCTTCTCCTGGAGGACAGCAGCTCCAGCTCAGCACCCCTGTGCCAGCCTGTGTGGTCGGAAGGCGTGTGTTGCCAGAAGTCTTTTCAGTGGCTAACGCAATTACTTGCTAGGAATTAATATTAACCGGAGTAAATTAGGTAAAAAGCCACATATTTAACTTCCATTCACTCAAAATAATTGCCTGCTAATTTAAAATTGGCTCACATGTGGGAAAATAATGTAAAATGTCTTTGGTGGACATATTTGAATGCTTATCATCACAGATGGACAGGGGGGAGCATTTGGGGAATGCTAATATAACAGTTAAGTATGTTTTGCATAGAAATCACGTTTTACTGTTCAGAGCCATATAATGATGCAACCCTTGGCAACCAATGCCACACCCTCTGATAGAAGTGGTTTCTCC
>NW_017731802.1:607881-609042 GCF_001890085.2 Hipposideros armiger | reverse complement strand
ATCACTATGATAGGTCTAGAAACCATCTGACACCGTACCATGCTATCACAATATTATTGACTATATTCCCCAGGCTGTACATTACATCCCTGTGACTTATTTGTTTTATACATGGATATCTGAATGTCTTATTCTCCTTCACCTTTCCCCCTTCCTTTTTAATTTTTCAATCACAGTTGATATTCAATATTATATTAACTTCAGGAGTACTGCATAGTGGTTAGACGTTTATATAATTTAAGAAATGATCACCCTGACTAGTCTAGTACCCACCTGGCACTATATATAGTTATTACCATATTATTGATTTTATTCCCTATGCTTTACATCCCCATGACTATTTCTTAGTTAAAAATTTGTACTTTTTGATCCCTTCACTTTTTTCACCCTGCCCCCCAACTTCTTCCCCTCTATCACCCCAACAAACCTAGTACCCATTATAGTTATTAAAATATTATTGACTATATTCATTATGTTATAACCTACATCCTCATGACTACTTTGTAACAACTAATTTGTACTTCTTAATCCATTCCCCCTGTTCACCCAACACCTAATACCCCTCCCATCTGGCAACCATCAAAATGATCTCTGTATCTATGAGTTTGTTTCTGGTTTGCTTGTTTATGTTGTTCTTTAGATTCCACATATAAGTGAAATCACATTGCATCTGTCTTTTCTTGTCTGACATACTCCACTCAGCACAATACCCTCCAGGTCCGTCCATGCTGCCACAGATGACAAGAACCCAGTCCCTTCCATGGTCGAGCAACACTCCACTGTATATATGTACCACCTCCTCTTTATCCATTCATTCATTGATGGAAACCCAGGCTGCCTCCACATCTTGGCCGTTGTAAACATACTGAAATGAAAATATGGATGCACACATCCCCTTGAAGTAGCATTTTGGTGTTTTTCAGATTAATACCCAGAAGTGGGATTATTGAGCTTTGTCACTTGTTATGTATGGCCTTTGTTTCAAAGTCTATTTTGTCTGGTGTGAGTATGGCTACCCCAGCTTTTTTTTTTTTCATTTTTATGAAATATCTTTTTCCATCTTTTTACTTTCTGTCTCTGTGAGTCTTTCAATCTGAAGTGAGTCTCTTGTAGGCAGCATATCTAAGGGTTTTGTTTTCTTATCTATTCAGCCCTCTATGT
>NW_017731802.1:598808-602116 GCF_001890085.2 Hipposideros armiger | reverse complement strand
TTATTCACATGATGGTGATTTCATTTATTTTATGGGCTCTCGAATAATTTTTAAATTGTTGTAAGGGACAGGATTGGCTCTTCCATCTCAAAAGTTTACCGAACCCTGCCCTAGACTATCAGCCATTTGAATGGATACATAAAACATTGAGATTTAGCAGAACTTTCAGTTTACACATGTAATCCCTTGAGTTAATTTCTGATATATATTTTTTCTCTTAACCTTTCTTTCACCTTATGTTAAGACCATTTGCTAAAAGGGATTGCTTTTTACTCAATATGGCGTATTTCCCAGACACACTGAGTACTGTTGACTCAGGCCTAGACAGTAGTTGCTTTCCTCAAGAAACTAACCTGGGATTTTTGCACAGAAGTTGATGTACTTGAGGGTTATGTTTCTTATTTGTCTACTCCTTGATAGTGAAATCCTTGAGCTCAGCAACTATTTTTAGTCATTTGTTATGAACTAAATATTTGTGTCTTTCTAAAATTCATATGTTGAAACCCTAATATCAGTGTGATGGTTTTAGAGGTGGAGCCTTTAAGGGATAATTGGGTCATGAGGGTGGAGCTGTCATAAATGGTGTCAATGCCCTATAGGAAGAGCTCAGGGAGATACCTAGCTTGCTTTCCACCTGTGAGGCTACACCTAGAAGCTAGCCACGTGCAACTGAGAAGGGGGCCTCACCAGAGCCTGACCATGCTGGCATTATGATCTCTGACTTCCAGTTTATAGAACTATGACAAATAAATTTCTGTTGTTGACATGCTACCCAGGTGATGGTATTTTGTTATTGTAGCCCAAGCTGATTAAGGTATTCTCTTTATATTCCCCCAAAACCTATCATAATACTTTTCATATGGTAGATATGCAATTAATATATGCTAATTAACTTTTCCTTCTTCATTTTGCATGCTTACCATTTAAAAATGAACGTTCAAATATCCTTTCCTAAATGATGTAACTTTGTCCAATTAACAAAAAAAATCATTAAAAACTTAGTCACATAAGTGATGTATCTTGACTGCAATAAAAAGTCAGGAGGGTGCAACTGCTAATACACCAAAGGCTCCTTTTCTCTCCATTATTTCATAGTTTTGAGCTGTGTATGGAGTTGCCTTTGAAAACATTAGTACTTCTCATTTAGATGAGCTCTATGACATGCAGAGAAAGATAAAAAACAATCTCTGTGTGAAGTCACATATAAGGGGTTAGTTCTAAATTTACCAGCCGCTAATTCCTTTGAGTGATCATATTTGTTCTTTGATTACATGTAACCTTACGGATTTCAAAGCAAAAGAGCAGGAGGAGATGAAAATGCTTGAATCACACAACAGCCTCAGGTGGTGTCTTTGGCATTGAAGAGCTGACATTTCATTTCAAAGTCTCAAAATACATGAGGCATAACTAGACTTTGGGCAAATCTAATACAGTAGCAATAGCCTGTGACAATACAGGACTAAATTCTAAACCGAGGACAGTATGTTTAGTATGTATAGGAGCCTATGTAGTCCAGACAAGGAGCATGAAAGGATAAAATAGGACTCTCTGACTGGTTTCCAGGAAAAGCTGAGTGGTGGCGTATAGGAAGCACAATGGTAGTAATGCCTCTGAACCATGAAAAAGCTCTTTGCCAAGCAAGAAGGAACTGGACTCTTTCTTCAAAAAGGGGATTAAAACTCTTGCCTATTATTATTATTTTTTAAAGATTTTTATTGGGGAATTGGGGGGATGGGAACAGTACTGGGGANCTCGGCCGGCCCAATTTTGATTTTTTTATTTCCTCTTAAAGAAGTCCCTCTAAGATTCCTTGTATATCAAAAAATGCCTTGCTAAGATCACTTCATTTCCTAAAACAGCATGCTCTGAGGTCACTGGCAAATTTTAAGTTGAAAGGAAGAATTATCCATTTAATCATTTTATCATGTGTTTTTGCTTATTTCATTAACTAATAATTAAAATCAACTCATTGGGCTTCGGGCAAAATACTGGAACTTCTTTAAATGGTTGAAATTGTTTGTAATTATAGTACTCATTCAAGAGGTATTTTAGGGGTCACCAGTCCTACAGTGTTCAAAATTATACCAACTTTAAATTTTTGAAAATATGATTACTATATTGATCTTTCAATAATAATGCCTAAGAATTTCAAAAAGGTGTCCTTACACATCCACTTCATTTAAACTTCACATCACACTATGAGATAAATATTATTGTTCTCTTTATCAGTGTTGAAAACTGAAGTTGAAAGGTAGTAAGTGGCATTTTAGGTTAACGCATTTAAAAAATGGCATAAGACTTAAACCTGGAATGTAGGGCTTCTAGGTTACTGTTTGTTTCATGACACAGGCTTCCTCTATGCCACAGGCAAAGAGCGACCCACATGGACTAGCTGAACACTCTAAACCTGATTAATGTCCAGTTCTGATGAAGATAAGGTATGTGCTCAAATAACATGTTCCTCCAAGTTCTCTGGAAAATTAGACTATTAACTGGTAATTCAACATTTCCATAAAGATTCATTAATGCATATTTTTTGTATTTATTCTAGAATGGAAATGCATTATTCCAACTTATTTGCATAAATTTCATATTACACCATTAACATAACCAAATACCTAGGCATATAATAGGTTTTGCTGAAGGACCAAACAAAAGTGATGTCTATTTTTTGGGACCTTCCTATCTAAGACTCTTCCATGGTAATGTGACTGCAGATTTTAGTGTAAATAAAAATGACCAAATATTAGTATAATAATAATAAAGAAACATTTGCATCATTAATGCTAGGTAAAATGCTGTCTGGCTTCTTTATCATTTTCAGGTTTTCTTGCAGAAAGTGAACAAATTATGAAACACCAAATGCAAAATCAAAATGCGTTGATACCTTTTTTTTTTCCTTTTTTTGCGTTTATACTTTTAAAATTTTGAAATTTGAGTTATTTCTCACTGGTGAATAAAACTCTTATTACTTTAAGTGTTTATCATTGGAAGCCAGAGTCTTGGTTTAAAGTTTCAGCTTAATTGTCAGAAAGAAACCTGGGAAATTAGTCACCTCTGTGGTTTGCTGGTTTGTGATGGCATTAGGTGCACTCAGATGTCTATGATTCCCACATGGGGCCCTACTGCCATTGGTTGACATTTGTAATTCACACTCTTTGGAAAAGAGAATGTCATTCACCTGTGATTACTGCCTTTATTATTTGTACCATGTATAGGTAGAATTGCAGCTATGGCTTACCTTGATTACTGCAGAAAGATATAATGGCCACATGTTATGTATGTCAAGGGTCATTGAAAAGAATGAT
>NW_017731802.1:587925-592447 GCF_001890085.2 Hipposideros armiger | reverse complement strand
TATTTCCATTACTTTCAGAAACTCAACTTGGGATCTCTCCTAACCCTACTCCTTCCCTCCTCTCAAAGGCAGTACTATCCTGACTTCTCAAATCATAGATTAGATCTGTCTGCTTTAAAAACATATAGCGATAGACTCATCTATTATGTGCTATCTGGGCCCTGGTTTCTTTGACTCACCATGGTATTTGTAGGATTTTGCCAACATAGATCCATTTCCAGTGTATTTTTATTTTCTATTTTATTAATTTATCTTCTTTATTATCTTTCTTCTTTCTTCTTTTGTTTTAATATCACTTTTTAATGCCAGGTAGTCTATTTTTTTTTCTCTCTTATTCTACAATGTAGTCCTTTTGGGTCCTAAACTAAAACCTGGGGTGTTTACCACAATTTCTCATCTTTGGTGGGCTCTGGACTCCAATTTTTGTCTTTGTTGTACATGAATCTGCCCAATGTGGTGCTTGGCTCCTCAGCCTCTCTTTAATCGCCCTCAATGGGCATTTGTCCCTGGGGAGATTATGGTCCCATACATAGTCTGGACTTACCTCCATGGGCTTTCCTTTTCTCCTGGATCTTGGCCTTGTAAATTCTTCTTTACCTTGGGAGCTACCAAATTGGTATTACCAAACAGGTTTTTATTTGTGTTCTAGATTTTCTGTTTTCTTAGTGAGAATGTAAATGTGAACCAGTGAGTTCACATTTACCAGACAGTTTGATAAAAGTTTCATCATTTCTAAGATAGCTAATATTCTGGATGCCTTGAATTTACTGCATAACTGTTGTCATCAATTTAAAAAATATATAGAGAGATTATTTTAAAATGGAATCTCTTGATTCACAAATGTAATAGCTTTCCAAAAACAGTTAAAAATGAAAATAGAATAAATTATGAAGGTTTATTTTTACTAATTCTATTCTGAAAAGGCTCTAGGAAATCACATATAGGATTTTAAAATGCTGAATTTAAAATTATGTTTCTTTGAAAAAAAATTCTGACTCTTAATAATTTCTACAAAGTAATTTTATCATTGAGAAATATATTATAGACTGTAAACCAATATGACTTGAAGAAGGATAAATGTTATATATGAATTTAACACCTGAGAATTGATCTTGGAGAGATCACTCATATTTAGGTGAAATGTATTTATAAAGTTATTTCACTTTCATTTTCAATCTTTTTCTAACTTCATAGCTAGAAAGGGAAGATAAGTGACTTCCCTAGGTCACATAGCCAGTCAATATGTAACAGAAATGGACCTCAGTCTCTCTTGATTGCTATTAATATTCTCAAGTGCCTCATATCTTCCCTAACCCTCCTTTAACACTTAGTTCTTATCTAGTTGCTCTGCTTTCTCTTCCCTATATTTCCTAATAAAATTTCTCCAAAGTGAAAGAGCAATGATTATTTTCTGAACTTCCTCACTTCCCCCGTTCATAGCCTGAACTACTAAGAATCATTCATACATCCAAGTTTTTGGGATTTTGTAAAACTAAATAGACAATAAATAATTTCAGTCACTGGACCAAGATATTAAAGAATCAATTCCTGCTTTCACTCAAAGGTTGGACAAAATTACTTTGAAATTACCTTCCAAGTTTAATACTATGCAATGTTATAACTATCTTCAAATTGTTTTATTATTTAAAAATACCTAGAAAATAATTTTAAAACATTTTATAATAGTGCCTATTTTATTCAAACACATGTAATGTTAATGTGCAAGCTACTTTTAAACCTTTTTTGAAATTCATATAGATACCATAAAGCTCTATGACTCTTTTATCTTTCTATTGCCACTTACATTTCTCTTTCTAAATGTATGTAATTTTGTTTTGCTATAAATAGTCTATCTTTTGAGCACAGCCAATATGGTATCTGATAATGGCTCTCTGACATCAATCAGCAGTGCATTTCTCTAAGGAAATGATGCAGCCTATGTGTAATGAGTATTGTCTTTGTGGTCCATAAGTGTCTACGTAGTAATTAAAGCAAGCAGCTATTGCAATCATGGGTTATTAGGGGGAAATGCTTGTGATTAGAATAAAAGATGATTGTTGTATTAAAATTCCAGGTGGCAGAGTCTGTCTGAAGGGAAGCTATTTCTAGAAGGACCCTGGGACTCTGTTCTTTAGATGTATATGCTAATACCAAATCCCAGGACTGAAAACCTAACTACGTTTGTCCAGTATGAACCGGAATGAATTTTCCCAAAGACTACTTGAGATACATTGGATATATAGAGAGAAAAGGGAAAGGATAGAGTGTGATACTGTAAGGGGACTATCAAATCAATCAAATAAGCACTGAACACTTCCATCTTTATATGCAAAACAACATGTTAGATGCTATAAATTATTGACAGAAGTATCGAATGCTCTGCTCGACCTCGGAGAGCCTGTATTAGCAAGGAGACAAGACTATGCACATGTTTTTTAACTGGACTTACAATATAACACTGTATTAGTTTTCTATTAATGCTGTGACAATTATCACCAACAGTGGCTTAAAACAACTTTAATTAATTATCTTACAATTCTGTAGCTTTGAAGTCTCACCAGGCTAAAATAAAGAGGCCTCCAGGGCTGTCTACCTTTCTAAGTTCTAGTGGAGAATTTATTTCCTTCCTTTGCCANGCAAAGCTCACTAGAGAAAATAAAGTCTCCCTTAAGAATTAACAGATAAAGATCAAGTAGTCTTATGTTGAGAAAACATATAAATTTAAACATTAAATCATTTTATTTTACAAATACATAATTATTCATTCTTGTTTTTATAGTAGTTTACATTTATTGAGTAATTACTATTTGCCAAGTACAGAACTGAATATTTTACAATATTATTGCTTTTAAGCTTCATCAACAATTGTAGGAGATATATACAAGTATTAACCTCATTTTTTTAAAAAAAGGAGCTTAGAGAAGTTAAGTAAATGGCACGAAATCATGCAACCAGTCATCTCAAGACTAGGACTTGAAGTCAGTTCTGACTAACGATGAATCCCATGTTCATAATTACTAACCTGGACGATCTCTGAAGCAAGAAGCAGACATTTTAGCATAGACCATGGTAGTCTGCAGCTAAATTATGTACTATGCAGAGAATTCAAATGGGACAACACTTGTTGCTTAATAGTGTGGCACTGGAGACCTCTATCAGGAGTCAGGAATTATTGTATATCATCACCTTTCCACTAATTATATGTATATATAGTTTGTTTCAATTAGACACACTCAATTATACTATGTCTAAATTTAGATTCAGTCATTCTCAAAAAATATTACCTTTACAATTACTGAGTTAAAAGAGACCAGATATCATATAAAGATGTTGTGGTGATTAATTTTATGTGTTAACTTGATTGGTCAGAGGATGCCCAGATTAAACATTATTTCCTGGCATGTTGGTGAGGGTGTTTCTGGATAAGATTAGCATTTGAATCAATGAACTCAATAAAGTAAATTGAACCCTCAAATGTGGGTGGGCATCATCCAATTCATTGATGCCTTGAATGGAACAAAAGGTGGAGGAAGAAAGAATTCACCCCTTTTTCTTTCTGCCTCACTGCTGGAGTGGGATATCCCATTTTATCTTCTCCTGCTCCCAGACTGGGATTTAAACCATCCACCCCATTGGTGCTCAGGCTGTTGGAATACACCACCTGCTTCCTGGGGCTCCAGTTTGCTGACTGACAACAGATCATGGGACTTCTAGGCCACCATAATTGTGTGAGCCAATGCCTCATAATAAATCTATCTGTCTATCTATCTATCTATATCTATCTATCTATCATTTATCTATCATCTATCATCATCATCTTCTGTCTATATGCTATTGACATACACACAAACATACACAACCCCCCACACACAAACACGTATATCCTCTATGTTGCATTTCTCTGGAAAACTCTGACTAATGCAGACGTCTAGGCTATAAGATAAAAATTTTGATGCTCAGATAAAATAAACTTAAGTAAACAACCTGTGCAGAATAATGCCTTAGCGAGACATTATTTTCTGTGAATGCTGTGAGCTATACCTACAAATGTGAGCAATTGGTCAATAGCATTATAAACAAAGGCTGCTGTGTTTTCTACTTCATAACAATTCAATTAGAATGAAATTTCACATGCTTTTTTCCCCCCTTGCGAAAACAAATTGCCTTTACTTTACTAAACTTCAGAATAGCGTTCTCAGAGTGTGAAAGTATCTTGACATTGGTGACTTGCATGAAAGTCTCAGATCTTTTTACCAACTTAATGGAACACGTTGCATTCATGCATTAACTCCCCTATTCATTCATGTAGTAGTTTTACAACATATGGAATGCCTACACCATGCCTGGCATGTTTGACATTTTAACAAAAAAGTGATGTATAGGCAAATTCTTTGTGCTAGCAAACCCATAAACAAAAATATATGCAACATAGTATCAGTTATAAGTGTGAAGAGAATGAATAAAGCTGGTAAGAGAGATTATCTAAGAGGTTGGGATGTTATTTAAAATAAGGTGTTCAGAG
>NW_017731802.1:577954-584085 GCF_001890085.2 Hipposideros armiger | reverse complement strand
CTATGTGTCTATGTTTCTTTCTTTCTCCCTTTCTTTTGCCCTTCCTCCCTTCCTCCCAACCCCTTCCTTTCCTTCCTTCTCTTTCTCTCTCTGTCTCCCTCTCTCTTCCTCCTCTCTCTCTCTTTCTTTCTTTCCTCCATATGGAGAAAATATGCTTGCTTGTCTGTTTGATCATATCCTTTGTAAGGTAACACAGTGTATTGTTAAGCATGTGAGTTCTGACCTCAGTTTTCCTCGAATTGAATGGCTTCTCCACAGCTCACTCAATATGTGAATTTGGGCAGTCATTTAATTCCCCTGTGGTTCAGTTTCCTCATGTATGGGGAAGTAACAGTATTGACCTTATGGGATTTTGATGAAAATGAAATAAAACAATTCATGTGAGCTACTTATAAAAGAGCCTTCCATATATTGTCAATAAAATTTCTAAGTCAGAGGGAATTCACATTTTATGGTATCATAAGACTGCTAACATTATACCACATAAACTCAGAAGATATTTAAAACACAGCTTCTCTTAAAGTGAATAAAACTTTTCTTAAGAAAAAATAATTATAATTTAAGTTTTGTGTTGTTTTACCTTGTGTGATTTTAGAAATTGAATCAAAAGAGCCATTCTTAGGTCATAGTTTATATAAAAGTATCTGGAGAAAAATATGGAAGATACTACCACTGTGAAAATGAAAGAAAAAGCAATGAAATGAAAATCTAAAAAAAGATAATTAACATTTAATATATATTTCTAATTATTCTGCTGCTCTCAACCCAATTAGAGCCCATATCATAAAATGTACATAAACATTATTTTATGGAGCCATTTCAGCTGACTTTGTACAATGTTAGGAAAATTTTAACTTAAAAATGAAATTTCACTTCAATAAATAGAATCATTGCATTAATAAAGGAGAGTTATATTAAAGGAGTATAAAAATGCCATCTGTCTTTATTTTGTGAATCTGTTAATACACTCAATTAGCCATACAGTATTCTGCTAACTAGCTTTTCTTTCAAGAAAAGATAGAATTGTTTCTGTAGATATATTATGTTTTCAGAAAAATCACTTATAATGCCTATTTTTATACTATGAGTCCTACCTAATAATTTAAATGCACATTTCCTAGATTAAATATAATTCATTGTCAAGTGCTTGATTGGTCTATCATTGTGGGTGAACCCTTTTTTACTTCTTGAGACAGAGTAATTTATTGACATCGGGAAGGCCACGTATCTAAACGTTGTTATATTCATGTGTAGCTCTCATCAATTTCAGCATATGCTAATGATAACATGACACAAAATCTTTGTCGTTAAGCTACAGTTTAATTCAATTTTACTTAAGTAAACAACAAAAAAGAAATACATTGTGAAATAAAAGACATTTAAGTCAAAGGAGTATAATAAAAGAGCATTAAAAGAAAATGTAAACTTGCTTACTAAATGGTGCAGGTGAACCTTGAATATTGACCTAAGGCTTCCTTGTGTCATTTTCTTCTCTGTGTTACTGGACGAGTGAGATTACAGTGACCCTATGGAGCTAATCATCTCTTTTATTCCTTAGTATAAAATAAACTATAGTTATTTGCTTTGTGTTTTTGTATTTTTTTTTTTTTAGCTGAGCCATCCTGCCACCTGTTGGCAGCTCAGAGGCAACTCAGCTCAGGCCGGGCATCGAACTGCTCAGAGCTCGCAGTCTTGTGTGAGCTCTTAACCAACTGAGCCACTCGGCTGGCCCCTGCTTTGTTTTTTAAAGAAAGAATGAAAGGAAGGAAGAAAGGAAGGAAGGAGAAACAAAGATAGATGATATGTAGGTAGATAGATGATAGATAGATGATAGATAGATAGATAGATAGATAGATAGATAGATAGATAGATAGATAAAATAACAGATCTATTATATTACATGGAAAAAAATTCCTAACAGAGCTTGTGGACCCAAGTCATGTCTGTAAACTTTTCAACTATTAACTTTAGATAAGACCCTTGAGCTCAAAATGTAAAAGATGATATTTAATCTGGGTCTCTTGATAATTTTCTTCTTTTTCTCTATTAAAATACAGCTGTTTGGTGCCCCCCATTTGCTTTGGATATCTGTGCTAGCTAATGTAAAAATCTTTTTCTCTGAAGAAATTTTAGTCCAATGCCTGCAGGGATGGAGGTTTGGGGGAGGTAGACCTCTTGTTTGCATTACTAGAAGCTTTCTTCTGAGCTCGTGTATTTTACTAGTACAGTATCAGTGCAAAAGAATATAGAATCAGCTTGAATACAGATTTTTAGCTCTAAAGCTAAAAATCTGGCTTTAGAATAAAAAGAAAATGGGAACAGCACCAGGGATCTATTTAGGCAGGGAGTGGGGACAATCACTTTGAGTACCCCATTTGAACTACATGAGCTCCAACTATGTTCTGGTTATTATGTCTTCATAAAAAAATATGCCAGTACTTAGCAGCTTAAAACAACTGTTTTATCATGCTTATGGAGTTTATATGTCAAGAATCCAGATGGGGACCATCATGTTGAGGCCTTAGCTAGAAAGGCTCAACCGTAGGTGGGGTGGACACTCTATGGCTGGATGCTGGAATTATCTGCCGGTGTCCTCGTATTGAACTAACAGTTGATGCTAGCTATAGGACTGGGGCCTCACCTGAAGTTGTTAACTGGAGCACCTTCACAAGTCCTCTCCATATGGCCTGGGCTTCCTCACAGCCTGGTGGCCTCTGAGTAGTCAGAAATTTTATGGGGCACTCAGAGTGTTATAAAGAGTATCCCAAGAGACAAGGCAAATGTTTCATTGCTTTTTAAGACCTAGTCTTAGAAATCATACAACATCATCTCTGGTTGAGTTAGTTGCAAGTCCATCTAAGTTCAAGGGGAAAAGACCAAGATTTCACTTCTTAAAGGGAGCGGGGCAACATTAGCTATTAATGTAGAAGATCATGTGGGTTTCGAGATGTTATGGTTACTTTTGGAAAATACTGTGTCCCCACACCTCTTTCCTATTCATACATAAGCACATATTTGATTCCAGTGGGCATATGAATGGACATCTCTATATTTCTGTTCAGGATCTCACCTTCTTTACCAAGAAAAAGGTGCTTTGTGAAAAAGAGAGTCTTCAGATTTAGAGAAGGGGATGCTTATGAAGGAAAAAAGCTGGAGGAAATACCAGAGAAGAGAGTTGGAGCCCAGTGTTCCTTCTGGTATCATAGATATGATAGCAGCAGGCAATATATTGGGTTGTCGGAAAAGTCACGACATATTTTTTTCTGTTTTTCATTGCAAAAATGTCTATGGCTTTTCCGGCAACCCGATAGACCAGGGACGACAACCCTATGAACTTTATAAGATTTCTTAAAACTTTGAATTTCCCTAGGTTCGTTTTTTTGTGCTCTTCTGACTGTTTCCCCAGAGGGATTTGAAGTCAAAACCTTAAAACCAAAAAAAAAAAAGGCGTGTATCTTTGAGCATATCAACAAAATGTTGAGCTAGAGAAAGGATAAACCCCTGAGGGGGGCTACTGTGGGTGGGGAGGGAGCCCCACGGGAAAGGGTGTGTGAAGTTAATAGGTTAAGAGGCAGGAAAAGCAGGCTGAGTCCATGGAGACCACACAGGGAAAAAAGAAAAACAGAGCAAACTGGCCTTCACCTTATTCACAGCCCTGGTGAGTTTACCATCTACAATCCCTAGAAAAGTGACAAAATGGCTTAAAGCCAGCCTGCCATTAACTACACCAGCTAAATCTAGACGAGATCTAAAAGTTTAAAAACAAAAAACATCAGAATGTAAACCAGGGACTCTGTGCAACGGTCCATGTGACATTGTGGTTCTTCTTTCCTGGGCCCTTCTTTTGGCTCTGTCCATTTCCTCTATTTACTCTCTCTTTCTCCGCTCCCCGCTATTTTCACGTATCCATAAGTCATCTGTAGTATCTGCTCTCATTGTACTTTTAGTGAAGGTAGAAAGAGAAAGAAAAATATAAAAGATCATCTAAGTCAACTCTCTCGTTTTACCAAAAATAAAGCAGCCCCAGGGAGGCAGTGTGACATGCTCAGAGGCAGTGTGACATGTGCATTATTGGTAGTAGCAGGATTGTGGATGCACGGTGTCCTGCTGACCCTTCACGTGTTTCCCGATCTGTGAAACTGCCTTTCTAGCCTAGCTTAAGGCTGAAGTCCCAGATGGGGAAAACTGTGAAACTATCAAAAGGTCCCTGTGTCAATTTGCGTCTCTGGGGAGCCGATGCCAAAACTGGCTTAGCAGAACATGCAGGAATGCAGAGACCCAATGCCTGCCTCTAACTGCCTGCCTTGTTTTCCCCTTGAGAGATGTGATCCCCATTGAATCTCTATGGGAAGTTGAGGAACAGGAGGGCTTTTCTTCTGTATCTGCTTCCTGTCACTGCCTATTGGGGATTCACGGAACTCTGACCCTAGCTGATCTCAGATGAGAGGAAAGGGTCTCNATTACTCTATATTCAAAGCCATCAACATCAAATTTCTCTCTGACCCTCCTTCCATCATTACATCTCCCTCTGACCTCAGAAGAGAAAGTTCTCCACTTTTAAGAACTCCCGTGGTTAGACTGAGCTCACCTGGATAATTCAAGATATTCTATCACAATGTTCTTCACCTTGATCGTAACTACGAAGTCCCTTCTGCTGTGTAAGGTAACGTATTCACAAGTTTGGGAAATTAGTGTGTGGATATCTTTGGGGGCCATTATTTTGCCTACCATAAGTACTGAAAGGCTAGTTTTAAAATAAAGTTTAAAGGAAGATTAAAAGAAGAGAGAAAGATCATGTGGGCAAGATGCTAAGGGAAGGGTTTATCAAGGAGGTAGGAGATAAATTTATCTTTCAAAAGCAGGTTATTTGCTTCTTGATGCTTTTTTTCTGCCTCTTGAATCAATTTTACTTCCAGAAAATCAATTATTTCTTCAAGGTTTGCCAAGTTTTTAGCATAGATGGTAACATTTGGTATCTCAATTTATCCTCAAAACAACCCTATCAAGGAGGTATTACTATGATCCTTGATATATAGGTGAAAAATTAGGTTAAGTAAATACCCCAAATTACATAATTGGTATATTATTGAAACAAATTGCAAACCTACATAACCAGCATCTGTGCCTACAATTAACCACTATACTGTATACCTGTTTTACATATTCCTTCAAATTTCTAATATTTTGTTGTAGTATTTTCCTTTTTAAAAACAGGTTTATGTTAATTTTTAAAGATTAAGATACTACATTTGATACTTTTTATTTTATGTTATTTTTAAGTGTATTGATTTCTTTCATGTTTATAATTTTTTTTTAATAAAGTTTTTGCACATCTGGTGTTAAATACTTAATTATTTTCTTTAAAAGGTGTTAAACATGTTTTAAAATAAAAAGCAAATGGAAACCAGCATTGAAAATTCCCTGGGCAGACAAAATCAGTTTAGTCATACAAATAGGCTTAATTTAGCTTATTTTACAAGACTAGCTTGACCTGGGTCATTTCTTGCTCATGCCTCTGGAAATCACAAGCAAAATTTGAACTGTTTCCCAAGGTTGATATAAAGTAACCACTGAAAATTTGAATGTTATAACGAATCACTGTGAAGTATAAACTGCTTTCTCACTATATTGGCTGCTTTATGATCATATACCCCTGAGCTTTATTCCTTATTTTGGTCAGAGTGCCCCTGGTTTGCAAACTCTTGTTTTGGTGTGTACACAATAACCTTTTACTAATTATGACTTCAGTAATTCATGGAATTAACTTCTGAATATGAATTTTATCATATCTCAAAAATATTAAAAGACAGTGTTTTGTTTTAATTATTTTAAGAAAGTTATTGAGTTTTTGAAGTTTTCTCCCAATGGCAATTCATGACTATTTCAGAAAAGTAAAAATCAACAAAGCAAATAAGAAAATAAATAATCTTACCATCTGGAGATCTAGAGATCTCTGTAGTTCTGGCGAGTTGTTTGGTGGGCTTTCTTCCAGGACTTCAGGACTCATGTTTTCTTGACATATATTTACAAAAATAAGATAATGATATGTAAACCATTTATAACTTTTAATTTTTTTTGTAGGATATGTTATCATATCAACAAATCTATCTTTTCATGGCATCATTTGTGCT
>NW_017731802.1:494286-573204 GCF_001890085.2 Hipposideros armiger | reverse complement strand
ACTGGCTTAGCAGAACATGCAGGAATGCAGAGACCCAATGCCTGCCTCTAACTGCCTGCCTTGTTTTCCCCTTGAGAGATGTGATCCCCATTGAATCTCTATGGGAAGTTGAGGAACAGGAGGGCTTTTCTTCTGTATCTGCTTCCTGTCACTGCCTATTGGGGATTCACGGAACTCTGACCCTAGCTGATCTCAGATGAGAGGAAAGGGTCTCGAGATCCACCTGGAAGACCGTGTTGGCTTCTTTGGTTGTGACTGGCAATCTTGTTGGGGTATCCTCTGTATCCCCAAGGTCCCTGAATGAGGAAAAATATATTTTAATTAATAAATCTGTTAGTTCTCATGAAGCCTGTGGCCATTCAGCCTGTCAATCAGGTGGCTTCAATTGTCTGGGCCCAGAATGGGTTTGGCATTTAGCTTACTGGCCTGGGGGATATTAGGAAGTCACAGGCTTTCAAGTAGTTATCTGAAGCAGGGGTAGGAGACTTCTATTGTTTACGATTCAGAAACATTTAAAAGCAGTCAAGAAGCAGGGGGATAAGAGAATTCTAGGATTCAGGCTAGGAGCAACCTTTAGCCTAGGATTCACAGACTGTTGAGAAGAGTAATCAAAGCCAAGAGCTAAGAAAATAAGAAACTAGGAAGGAGACTTAACATTTCTGTACTTAACATTTCTATACTTAACATTCCTATAGGAAAGAAAACTTAAAAGTTTCCTAGTGGTGGGGGTGCTGCTTGGTTGGCGGGTAACGCAGTTGCTTTACAACTCTGAGAAAATGTCAGCCAGGTTGATGGAGTGCTCAGAGCAAAGATGAACCATTAGAGGAGTCACACATTGGGCAGAAATACCGTGGCTGTAAATTACCAGTCATTGTTTAGTCATTGGCTGAGAGCAGGCTTGGGGTGCAGATGTGGAAGGAAGGGAGTAGTAGTAAGAAGACTACAGTGAATCCCCAAAGTGTGGCAGCTGCATGCTTTTGGTTAACTGCATGTCTTGCGAGGGTTCGCTCTTGAGGCAGATCTGAGTCTTATACTCTTTTACTGCCTCAGTTACCTTCTACATAACTTACTCCAAATGGGTCTGTAGTAAGGTGTGTAAGTATATTAGCTGTCTATTTCTGTGTAACACATTATCACAAGCATAGTAGCTTAAAACAGTGTATGTTTATTATCTCATAATTGCTGTGGGTTAAGAGTTTGAGCACAGCTTACCTGGGTCTTCTGCAAGACTGCAATCCCAGTGTCAGCCAGGACTGGGTCCTTATAGGAGGCTCAGAGAGGGAAGCATCAGCTCCAAGCTCATTGGGGTGTTGGTAGAATCCAAGTCCTTATAGGTTGTCAAAATGAAAGTGCCAGTTTCTTGCTGCCACTTGACTAGAGATTATCCTGTTTCCTCTTATGTGGCTTTCTCCAGAGGGCAGCTCATAGCAAGGCAGCTTGTCTTTTGAAAGCCAGCAATGGGAAAATTCTCCTAGCAAGATGGACATTACAATTTTATGTAATGCGATCATGTACATGTAATCATATATATCTATAATCTTTGTTGTATTCGATTGGTCAGAAACAAATCACAGGCACCACCCATACTCAAGAGGAGGGCAATGCAGAAGGGTATGAATACCAGGTCTTGGAGATATGTGTCTATCTTAGAATCTGTCTGTTACAGTAGAATATTCTGTTTATTGGACTCCAAGGGCTGTTGTACATTTGTACATATAGTACTTGGGTTCTCCTCTCTGAGAATACAACCTTAAGATTCAAACATAGGGATGCTTTTGAACATTCACGAGTAAGACCGATTTATTTATTTATTTATTGTAACTTATGTACGTTATCAGAGTGGATCTGGTGGGAACGTTAGGAGACATTGAGAATGAGAGTTTTCTAAAGAATAAAAATAATTTTCTCTCTATATTATATGCCACACTACACTTTGGTAGTTGGTAGGGTGCCAAAATACCCTTTCACTGAGATTCATCCAAACTTGAACAAGTCATGTAACATTGTTGATCTTCAGTTTCCACACTCATTATCCCCTGCTCCCATTTTAGGAATCTTACGTGCCTGAATTTATTCCCTCGGCCATGAATGCTCATTCCAAATACAAGCACGACTTCCAATCGCCTTCTTCAGGCATTGCTCAAATGGCACGTTCTCAATGAAATGTATCCCACTAATCTATTTTAAATTGCAACCCACCCCTTCCTTCAACACTCTTGATTTTTTCTTTTCCTGCTTAACTTTTATTTTTTTCCATAATACTTATGGCTGTCAAGTACACCATATATCATTGCTCATTTATTAGGTTTCCTTTTTTATTGTCTGTCTGTGCCTTCTAGAATATAAGCTTTACAATAGCAGAGATCTTTGTCACTTTTGTTTGTTCATGTAGCTCAACTACCTAGAGTAAACAATGTCTGGCAATAGTAGGCAGTGAACCAAAGTTACTCATAGAATGAATTAATGTCTTATAACAAATCTCTGTGATAGGTATTATCATTATTACCTTCACCTTACAAATGAGGTAACAGATGTGCAAAGCAGTTTTCCTTGATTGCTCAACTAATAATTGCAGAGCCTAGAGTCAAATGCTGATAATATGACTGTGAAATCTGAGTTCAAGAAACCATGCAATATTGCCTTGAACTGAGAGAAAGAAAAACTAACATGCAGAACTTGAAACTTTCCTATTGCCTGTGAAGACAAAGACAACCCTTCTTTTTTTAAATTTTTTAATTAAATTTATTGGAGTGACAATGGTTAATAAAATTACATAGGTTTTGAATGTACAATTCTATAATACATCACTATGTATCCAATTGTGTGCTCACTACTCAGAGTCAGTTCTCCTTCCATCACCATATATTATATGACCCCATATTTCCCCTGCCCGCTAACTCTCTGGTAACCACTAAACTATTGTGTGTGTCTATGAGTTTTCTGTCTTTATTTGCTTGTCTTATTCCTTTGTTGCTTTCAGTTTTATATCCCGCATATGAGTGAGGTCATATAGTTCTTGACTTTTTCTGTGTGACTTATTTTGCTTAGCATAATAATCTCAAGATCCATCATGTCGCAAATGGCAGTATTTCATCTTTTTTTTTATGGCAGAGTAGTATTCCATTGTGTATATATACCACATCTTCCTATCATCAACAAGACAAATAATAACAAGTGTTGAAGAGGCTTTGGAGAAAAAGGAACCCTCATATACTGTTGGTGGGAATGTAAATTGGTACAGCCACTATGGACAACAGTATGGGGATTCCTCAAGAAATTAAGTGTGGAAATTAAAATAATTTGTGCATGGTGTAAACAATTAGAAAATATTTTTAAAAGTACATAGTAGAAAAACCAAACACATATTATCATACAATGAAGATACTACATTACAATTATTTTTTATTTCTTCTAGTTTTTTTCCCGTGCCAATGCTTTAATGAAATTCATGTTACTCTTTGATTACCCTTCTTTTGTTCTTTTAAAAAAAATTTACATTAAAATGTATCTAACATACAATATTATATTAGTTTCAGGTGTACACAATAGTTATTCAACATTTATATACCTGAAGAAGTGATCACCATTATAAGTTCAGCAACTTTCTGACACTGTACCATGCTATCACGATATTTTGACTGTATTCTCTGTGCTGTACATTACATCCCCATGACTTATTTGTTTTATACCTGAAAATTTGAACCTCTATTCCCGTTCACATTTTTCCACCCTTTTTAAAATTTTCAATATCAGTTGACATTCAATATTAATTAATTTCAAGTGTACAGCATAATGGTTAGACATTTATATAGTTTAAGAAGTGATCCCCCTGACTAGTCTAGTACCCACCTGACACTATACATAGTTATTACCATAGTATTGATTATATTCTCTATACTTTACATCCCCATGACTTTTTTTTTTTAAAGATTTTATTGGGGAATTGAGGGAGGGGAACAGTGCTGGTGAATTGGGGGAAGGGGAACAGACAAGTTGCTGTCCTTTTTTTCCTCAGTCTAGTTGTGGAGGATGTTGCTTCACTGGCCCATGTTTGTATTATCATTGCCCATGACTATTTTTTAACTACCCATTTGCCTTCACCTTTTTTACCCTGTCACCTTCCATCTATCACCCCAATAATACTAGTACCTATCTTACACCATACATAGTTATTACAATATTATTGGTTATATTCCTTATGCTATACCCGATATTCCCATGACTACTTTGTAACAACTAATTTGTACTTCTTAATCCCTTCTCCTTTGTCACTCATTCCCAACCTCCCTCCTGTCTGGCAGTCATCAAAATATTTTCTGTATCTATGAGTTTGGTTTCTGTTTTGTTTGTTTATTTTGTTCTTTAGACTCCACATATAAGTGAAATCACATTACATCTGTCTTTTGTTGTCTGACACACTTCACTCAACACAATACTCTCCAGGCCCATCCATGCTGCTGCAGATGGCAACCCATTTCCCTTTAATGGCCAAGCAATATTCCATTGTATGTATGTACCACCTACTCTTTATCCATTTATTCATTGATGGACACCCAGGCTGCTTCCACATCTTGGCCATTGTAAACAATGCTGCAATGAACATATGGATGCACATGTCTCCTCAAAGTAGCATTTTGGGTTTCTTAGGATAAATATCCAGAAATGGGTTACTGGATCCTTCCTTGTCTCTTGTTATAGCCTTTGTTTTAAAGTCTACTTTGTCTGGTATAAATATTGCTGCTGCATCTTTTTTGTCATTGTCGTTTTCGTTTTCATAAAATATCTTTTTCCTATCCCTTTACTTTGTCTGAAGTGTGTCTTTTGATATGAAATGAGTCTCTTGTAGGCAACATATATAAGGGTCTTGTTTCCTTGTCCATTCAGCCACCCTCTTTTTGACTGGAGCATTTAATCCATTTACATTGAAACTCATTGTTAATGGATATGTAGTTATTACCATCTTATTATTCATATCTTTTATTTTTATTTATTTTTTTTGTCTTAAAGAAGTTCTTATAACATTTTGTGTAATGCTGGTTTGTTGGTGACAAATTCTTTAGCTTTTTATTGTCTGGAAAGCTCTCTGTCCTTCGAGTCTAAATAATAGCTTTGCTGGGCAGAGTACTCTTGGTTGTAGGTCCTTGTTTTTCATCACTTTGGATATTTTCTGCTAATCGTCTTTGGCCTGCAAAGTTTCTGTTGAGAAATCAGTTCGTAGTCTTAGGGGAGCCGTCTTGTAGTTAACTAATGGCTTTTCTCTTGCTGCTTTTAAGATTCTCTGTTTTTAACCTTTGGCATTTTAATTATAATATGTCTTAGTGTGGGCCTGTTTGGCTTCATCTATTTCCTTCACCAGGTTGGAAAAATTTTCCATCATTATATCTTCAAATAGGTTTTCAATTCCTTGCTCTCTCTCTTCTCCTTGGCACCCTTATATGTGAATGTTGGCAGGCTCGATGTTGTCCCAGAGGCCTCTTAAACTATTCTCATAGTTTTAGATTCCTTTTTTTCTTTTCGCTATCCTGATTGGGTGTTTTCTGCTACCTTATCTTCTTAATCACTGATTCAACCCTCTACTTCATCTAATTTACTGTTGATTCCCTTTAATGTATCCTTCATTTTGTTTATTACATTCTTTATTTCTGACTGGTTCTTTTTTATGTTTTCTAACTCCATTTCTATGTTTCCTATCTCTTTGTTGAAGTTCTCTCTGAAATTATTGAGCATCCTTGTTACCAGTGTTTGGAACTCTGCATCTGGTAGATTGCTTATCTCCATTTTGTTTAGTTCTTTTTCTGGAGTTATGTTTTTTTTTTTGGGGGGGAGTGTTTCTTTGTCTCCCCATTTCTCTGCCTCCCTGTGTTTATTTCTATGTAGAGCTTCTATGTCTCCCAGTCTTAGTAGAGTGTTCTTACATAGTTGGTGTATTGTAAGATCCAGGGTTGCAGTTTCCTTTGTCATTAGAGCCAGGAGCTCCAGGTGTGTCCCTTGTGTGTGTTATGTGTGCCCTCCTGTTGTAACTGAGATTTGATTGATGTTTGCACATCAGTTGGAGGGATTGTCCCTCAGAATGATTGGTTGTGAGGACTAACCATGACTACAGTGGAGGAGGTGTTGTGCAGGGGCTGACCCTACAGAGCAGGGTTTGCTTTAGCAGGGCTCTAGTTCTTTCCCAGTCTGCTCTTTGGATATGTCATCCTTGTAGGTGGCTGGGTGATCCCCCAGCCGAGTCCAAAGCTGGTCACTGGGACTGCCAGCCCCACAGGCATCTTGGGAGGGGACACACTGCAGGTCAAATTCAGCAGCAATCTGTGCCCTCCCTGGGGCCACCTGTCATGAGCCACAAAGCAATTCAGAGATGGCTGCCTCCCGCCTTGGAGGTGGCTTGAGAGACCAAGCCTGAAACCAAGGCCAGCTATCACTAATGCTGGGCTTAGGGCTGCTCAACCAAATATACAGGGCATGCTGAAGCCAGATGCTGCTTTTTTGGGTTTTGTGAACCTTTGAGAGATTTTATGAAAGTCCACAGAATGAGCCAAGGCAGGCCATTTATATGGAAAAGCCATTGGAAGTGGTTTGGGGGTGCCTGAAAGCTGGGTGGGGTGTGGTCTCAGGGTATCATCAGGGCGGGGTGAAGGCTTTAGGCAGCTTGATGGAGACTCAGATATGGTGACCACCTATGTCTGCATGCAGGGAAGAGGGAGGTCTCAACAGAGAAACAATGATTTTTGCCAGTTCCTCCATCAGTGAGAAAGTTGCTGCCTATTCAGTTTCTCCTGTATGTCCCTAGTGCCTTTCAAGTGCTGGAGCTCAGAGGGAGTGAGTCCCTCAGCAAGTAAGTCCATGCATGAGCACTTTAAGTGGAGCACTTGGGGGTGCAGCTGCTCTCTGTCTCACTCAGCCACAATCTCTGCTGGTTTTCACAACCAGAGTTATGGGGACTTTTCTCCCTGGCACTGGAACCCTAGGCTGGGTTGGGGCTCGGACCCCTTGCTCCTCATAGGAGGACTTCCTCAGCCAAGATATCCTTTCTGATTTTTAATGGTCACATGTGGGTGTGGGACCAGCTCCTTCTGTTTCTCTGCCCCTCCTACCAGTCTCAAGGTGGCTTCTTCTGTATGTCCATAGTTGTAGGGCTTCAGTTTAGCAAGACTTCAGGTGATTCTCAGTAATGGTTTTTCTGTGGTTTAGTTGTAATTGATGTGGCCCTGAAAGGAGGTGAGTATAGTGTTTACCTACTCTGCCATCTTGATCAAACATGACTCTTCTACTGTTCTTTCTTCTTTCTCTTCCTTCTCCTCTTCCTTCTTGTTATTCTTATACGTTTAGGATGTTTATCTAACTTTAACTTTTATCGAGTGTTCTCACCAAAGCTAACTCTTGGATGTTTTAAGTTTTTGTTGCTGTTGTGAATGAATGAGGTCTGGTCTCTATATTTTCTTTTTATAATTTTCATAATCTACATAGTGTAAATGTTTTACTATGGGAAAAATTTTAAGATAGAGAAAATTCTAAAAAATAAATAAAAATCATCAACAATAACATCTCTTGTTAATGTTTTTACCATAATCTTTTAGGTTTATGTCTCCATATATAAAATAGCACACTTTTATTGATCATATGTAATTAGTATATTTTGTAATTTTTATTTACTTATGTGAAAAAATTATTTAATTTTACTATACATAGCTTGCATATGATATTTTACCATACCAAATCATTAAGAATTTTAATTAAACACTTTATCTTCATCTACTGAAATACAGCAAGTCCTTGAATAACATCATCTAATTCAATGTTATTTCATTATGATGTTAATGAGATACTGTAAGAACTTAATTCTTATTTCTACCAATTAGCCTATAGTAAAATTGGTATTGTTATATGTTGTTTCACTGAAGTTTCAAGAACCTATAGATGAAGTTAAGTGAAGACTTGCTGTAATTATTATTTTCATAGTTTACCAATTGACAAATACCAGATTAAATGTATAGATTTTCTGAAATAATAATGGCCTTGAGTTCCTAGATAGAATTTATTTATTTATGGTCATTTATTTGTATTTGATATGTGTACGTTTACACAGATACTTTAAATTTATTACAGTTGCAAATTCTATATGCATTATATGTCAAAACACCATTCCTCTTTACTTATGAGAGAATCTTCTGGTAGAACTTAAAAATTTATCTCTTTCTGCTACTTTCATTCAAAGACTGTTATTTCTTTCACATTTCCATATCTCATTCTATTCTAAAGTCCATTTATATGACATGCAAATCATAATTTCATATTTTTAGCTCTATTAATGGTGGAATTGCATAGAATTTACAATTCTAATCAATGACATACTACTAAATGTTTATTAACTGACCCTTCAGAAAACATAAAAGCCTTCGTATGTAGCATTTCCTTGTTTCCATGATGTAGATACTGCCACCATGGGTGTTTTCAAGCTATAAATATGATATCACTGAATGTGAATATGGGAAGCATTGCATAAAATTACTTTCATGAACTTGTAGAACCCTGCTCCGGCACACTACTGAAACCAATGGTGCAGGAATTAGTCATTGAGATGGCTGAATATAAGAAAAGTCATAATAGTCCTAATATCTATAATGGAAATGGCCTTATGCCATAAGATAGGATTTTCCATATTTTATATGCATAATTCAAGAAGTTTTTGAAGGCTTGCTCACTGAATATATTGCAGTAAAAAAAAGTACTGAAACAGGAGCAGGATACCTAGACATCAGTTTGTTTGAGCTTTACTATTAACTAGTAGTTAAGTACCTGAGTGGGAAAAATACATTTTCTTGGTCTCCATGAGAGAGAGAGATTTTGTGTGTGTGTGTGTGTGTGTGTGTGTGTGTGCGCGCGCGCACGCGCGTATACATGTATGTGTACACACACACACATACTTAACTCCAAGTTTCTGTGAGACACCAACATATTTATTCCTTCATAAACAATACAAATTAACCTTTTCCCAGCTGTTTATAAAAGTTGTAACTACCTTTCAAAAACACTCAAATTCCTAAATCCTTTTTCAAGCCTTTCTTGACTACTTTAAATTTTCATCTTCATTTTTTCTCTTCTAATTCCCATACATTTACTTTTTCTATCACGTAGTGCAACATGTATATATGTATCATTTGCATTATTCACAGCTTCATGTTTCCTGATCTTTCCTTTTCAGACAGATATTAATCCCTTAATGATCGGAATCATAAAACTCCCCAAAAGAGCATATTTCCACCCACCTAGCATTTACCCAATTAATAACATGTTACATTCATGAAAACAGAATGTAATTCTGAACTTCATAGAGCAAGAGAATAAAAAAAAAATCCTTGTGCATTGATAATTTAGACCTGTGTTGGTATTTTTGAACTTGAATTGTTGTCATGTTATTGCTCATTGCTTAACATAACACTGTCCAATATATTATTATGCCTATCATTTATTAAGGGCATCCTACATGACACAAACCCTACTAGGAACCTTTATTGTCTTCTTTCAGTCTTATAGTAACTCTAATAAAATGGATCATTTCATTTCTTATTTTTGAAACAAGGAAATTTTGCCTTAGAGGTATTAACATTGTCAAGGAATCAAATCCAGGTGTGTCTGATTCCAAAGCACGTGTCTTAAATTATTGCATTGCAAGCTCTAAAACTATCTTCCAGAAGTTTACATAGAAATTAAGAATATATTCATATATATGGAAAAGAGAAATGAAATTCTCTGGGTCTAAATATTACTAATCTTTGGTCATGTAGGAAATCGTAAGACAGTGACTTAAATTTAACCTTACCCTATAAAGAACTGTAATTCTAGCCAACAAAATTGAATCAGCCATTAATAATGCAAAGTGACGTGTAGAGAAAGACGCTTAGCCCATAAAAATGATTCATTCACCCTCTTTCCGGAAATAACATTCCATTGGGGGGCCAATCAATGCTGGGAGCTGCTACTGAAGACACTATCTACACCAGCCAAAAATCACTGAGATTCACTTTAATTCTTTGATTGTGATTCTAAAAGGTCCTGCAAATGTTGCAGGATGTTCTGTACAAGAAGGCAAATGGTAATCATTGGGGAAAACTTGGGCATTGTACAGGAATGGACTTCTGAAGGATCCCTGGCCTTAATTTTCTTTGTATTTTATAAGTTTTAATTGTCAATAGCATGATTTTATGAGAAAAATGTTATGTTGCTTTAAATTCTAACCAAAAATACCTGGAGGAAAGTTAAAATAAATATTATAAGGTACATACATAAAACAAAACTTAAAACCTTCAGAATTATATAAATGCTTATTTCCTTTGCAAAAACACAGATTTCCATTACATATAACACTAGCAATGAGATTTGTTGTTTCCCAATTTTTAAATAAATTTTGGGCTAGCAGAAAGGATAGGGCTAGGTTCACTCTTGTAAGTCACTCAATTTTCAATATATATTAGTTATTCAATAAGTATTTGTTAAATGAATAAATGAATCTCTGCCTGTGAATTTATGCATGTGTGTGCATATGTACGTATATGTATATACACAAAATCATATTTCTAAATATGTATATATTTTCACAGGAAGAGTTATAAACATATAAATATATATATGTATATATTCACAGGCAGGGTTTTATATATAGACACACACATACACACATACATAAATATATGTGTGTGTGTGTGTGTGTGTGTGTGTGTGTGTGTGTTATTGAAATGTAGAACCTGAGTTAGGAATAATACAAATCCCTGGCCATTGTATGCTCTGTGCTATAGGAGACTAACAGATTTTTAGAGGCAAACACACTTGGCTTTGAATCCTGGTTCGACCATTATCTACTCTTTAACCTTGGGCAATTTATCTAATGTTTCTAAGCCCAGTTGTAATCTGTCAGTTCACATTAATGACTACTTTTTCAGATTTGTTGAGATGCAGGCTTCAGACTAAGCCTAGTACAGTATCCAATACAGACAAGTTGCCAATAATAGCATTTTCTTTTTATCTTCCCCTTTTCATCGTGTAAGAAAATAGTCTACTCCATCTAATAAAGTCCTTTAAATGGCTAACTCATTTTATTCTTCCAATGAATCTTTCAATATAGTGCCATATCATCTCTGCACTGTAGTACTCTTAACATTTTATGAACATTTTCTGTTTATTTTTGTCCTGGAGACATCATTTATGCCTTCCCACCCATCAGGAAAGCAGATACTCTCATACCTGCCAAGCTAACCTCTCCATGTTTTCAAGGTCCATCCCCCAAAATTAATTCAACTCTACATGATCAAAACTCTTTCTTTAAATTAATCCTCTCAGTATCTGTGTCTCTCCCTGGCTCTATGATTTTCTAATGTGTCTTGGTGGGCTTTAGAGTTTTTTGTTGTTGTTTTGTTTTTAATGTTTGTGTTTTGTTTCCCAACCACACCGTTTATCTAAGCTTTTCAAGGAGATGAATGTTGTCTAAAGTCTTTGGGAGTTCTCCAAACCTAGTGAATTGCTGGAATATGTTAGAAAAAAAAAAAAAAGCAGACAAACAAAACACTCTATTGACAATGACTGAGAACTTCCACATTGCATGGGACAGGTTCGCTCAAGCAGCTACTTCCAATTTCTTGGGTTTAGTCACCTCATTCATACCTGTTGTTCTGGAACACGGCGACTTTAGCTGTATCTCTACATTGACCTACCAGGGACTAGGCCAGGGACCGTCTCCGACTGAAATGCACTTCTAATCTTTAGACCAGGCCCTGACCCCTGAACTTCACCCTGTAACACACACTTCTAAAACAGTGTATGCTAAATACATAATCCTGAATATAAAAAGAATTCAAAACATAATAACACTTTTATTTTGAAAAAACCTTTGGAAATATTTTATACTCAACATTTATGCTTCCCTTTTGTCATGACAATGAGATTTAATTTATTTTTTTTTAAGAATCCAGATAACCCCAACGTTTTAATAGTATGTGGTCTTAAGTTGTAGATTCACTTTTGAAATATTTCAGCATGTCAGTAGCCATTTGGGGCTTCAGTTCCCAAGTGTGATGCATCTTTCAAAAAGGATATGCTGTTGTGTGGTTCCTCCTGTAATGATATTTTCATGAAATAGGTATAACATCACTATGAGAAGAAAAAGGCAAATACTGAAGCTATACATCAATATCACTGAAATGCCTTTACTTCTGGATTTCAAATATAGATCATCACCTTACTGGCTAGATATATATTGTTGGTGCTAAGATACATAATGTCACTTGGGTCTTTGGTTTGCACACAATTCAGCAAGTTCAGATGCAATTTCTTTTTTCTAATATTCATGGATTAATTTAGTTGTTTTCCAGCTAAAGTTTAGACTGCTTTTATTTTATTTTATAATAGAGTGTGATTCCAGGCATTCTATAAATTAAATGGACTTGGAGAGAAACCAAATGTATAATTCAATGGGGAAACAAATCTTTAAAAGATAATCTAATAAGCTCTTAGAATTTTACAAATAAGTAGCAGAAGTTTGGAACCAATAGTGTATACCATGATTCTTATTATAGAAAATTGGAAATAATGTGATCAAAATACTGACTAACCACATAAGTGGACAATAATTTTAATTTTTAGTTAGGCAATATTACTTTTAATAAGGTAATAATTCTCTTAATCTTTTATTGTGAATAAAAGCATTAGTAAAGCTCTAGTTCTTGTCATATTTAATGAATCATTTCCAGGTATATGTATAGTTTTGTTAATATTTCTAATTATAAAATAGTAGACTGCATTCATTCTACATCTCCCCCATATCTATCAAACTCATAGAACTGGGCCGGCCAAGTGGCTCAAGAGTGTGAGCTCTAAGCAACAGGGTCACCGGTTCAATTCCTGGCCCAAGCTGAGCTGCCACTGAGCTGCCAACAGGTGGCAGGATGGCTCATCTAGAAAGAAAGAGAGAGAAGGAGAGAGAGAAAGGGAAAAGAACCTTTATAAATATAAATAAGTATATATCATATGAGAACATAACAAAGGAAAATAACAATAAACGAGAAACTGAAACTAATTCCCCACCATATATATATTTATTTATTTATTTATATATGTATTTATTTATTTATTTATAGTAGGAGGGGGACTGTCATCTGTAATTCATGACTACCTTGGGAAAAGACAGCCAACACAGATAGCTAATGTCACCCAGTAAAATCCACAGATAATTCAGAAAGCTTCAGTCCAAAAAATGTAGAAGATGCTGCAAAAATGTGTTATAATAATCTTAAGCACCACAGATTTAAGAAAATCCAACTTTATGAAAACTAACAAACTCAACAAATAAAATTTGCTCTCAAATAAACAGAGTTAATAGAACCAATAGACCCTGACTTTACAATAAATATATTTAAGGTGTCTGAGAAATAAAGCAAGGACTTACACTCTTGGAAATAAAAACAGGCTATTGTAAAACATAGGTGATTTTGGTAAAGGAGTCAATTCAATGTGTGTGTATAATTTTTGAAATGTATTCTTATTAGTTTTGAAGGGAATGCCACAGAAAATGGTTGTAACTGGGCTTCATTCTTCTTCTCCTTTTAAATCTGACATTTCCTGCAGTTGTTTTGCTTTCTTTTCTTTTTTCTTTTTTTCTTTTTGGCCTGAAACTGAAATCCTTTTCATTCATTCATTAAGAAATCCCATACATTTCCATGATTACTTTGCCTCTGTAAGCTATATAAATTTTCGCTTTTGTTGTTATTCTATATTCCAATTGTATAAATAAATATATAAATAAATAAATAAGCAAACAAACAAATAAATAAATACTAAATATAGCAAATTAGACCCAAATGCTTTATGTTGAACATTCTTCTACATCCTATGACTACTGCGCAGTGACCTAACTCTTTGATGTCAGCCTCAATTTTAATAGTCATTTCATTTCTCTACTTTCTCCACCTTATTCTCTTGTGGACACTGCTTCCTTTGCAGTATCCTCAAGCAGGTGATTTACAAAGCACAGACTCCGCATCAGACTAATTCACACCTATGATCTTGTGAAATCCCTTTTTTGTCCTCTTAGCGATATGCCTCCTTCTGGTATTAGCTCAACTTGTGGAATTCACATAAGTGAGAACGCTGTTTCCTGGTCCACAGGTTCCTCCATTCCTGGTGCATTTCAATGCAAACAACATCACCAGTATCATGCTCATTCATCTAATCACACCCTCATGCAATGTGGGCCCTGCAATAACCCCAACTCCCTCATTTCCAAAATTATTCACTGAAACATCCTATTCTGAGCCCAAACTTCCTGCCCTTCCAAACTGCTTGTTTAAACATTTCCACGACTTTTTTGTTGACCTCATTGGGATTTTCAACTCACCGATATCTTTCTCTTTACCCGTTGTTAACCTCTTTTGTTCCCTTTCTGCTGTGTTCAGCTTAGCTTGATTTAAGTATTCCTTTATTTTAGTCACTGTCTCCCAAACCTGAACCTCTACCTCCCTGATGAGTGCAACCACTTTTTGCATCTCCCCTTGGGCGAGTCAACATTGCTGAAGGAAACTGCACAACCAGGTTGTCAATTTTTGTTTACCAACATGGACCGCTTGAATTTTCAATGACATTTCTCTATTCAGCTAATTGTTCTGCTTTCCACAATAATAATTTCATGTCTTTCCATTCTATCAGACCCCCAACCTCTTCTACTTCACCCACTCTACAGAGCTTCAGAAATCTCTAACTTTAGAAAATAAAAGTGACTATTTTGGAATTCCTTCAACCTCCCACCACTAAATGTGAATACCTCCCTGAATCCTCAGCCATCCTCCTTTTTCCTGTGTTTAAAAATAGAGAAAACATTCCTTCTCGAGAGCTGCCTAGATCTGCCATTTTCTTTACATTTCTATACTCCTTAAGCCACTCCAATTCAATTTATTGAATTGAAAGTGGCAGAACCACTTCAATACAACTATTCTGGCTAATGAAACTTATGGAATCTTAATGTACTAAGCGATTTAATTTTTCAGCAGCATGATCCTTTGTTTCTAATACATTCCTCTTGATTTTCTTCTTACGTTTCTATACTACTCAGCATTGTCTCTTGGCTCTTTTTTTCTTCAAGATCAGTGTGTTTTCCTGCTTTCTTCCCTTATCAGCCTAACCTCCCTACAGGATCACATCTGTTTCTGGGATTTCAATCGATATCCACAAATTGAACATTTTCATATTTGGATAGCCAGCCAAAACTTTTTTTCTGTTATAGATCCATGCAATTATTTGATTCCTTGACAATTACACTTGGATTTTTCAGAAACATTTCACATTTTACGTGGCCAAAACTGAACTCATGAGTCCATATTTTCTTAATCCTTTCGGCTTCCTGTAGACTCCTTACCTCCAGACAGGTTTTCAACTCAGAAATATGTAAGTTCTTCTTGATGCTGGTTCCCCAAACATTATTATGTCCTATTTGTTTTACTTTGCTTATTACTAGATGTTATCATTTCTTCCCATCTCCACCCTACTCATCTATCTTCTGAACTACTGTAATAGTCTTCCTACTAGTCAACCTTTATTCAAATATTTGTTTAATTAATGACTTAATAATTGAAAGAGTGAATGAGTTATTCTAATTGTTGCTGTTGGAAAAATTTTATTCCTTATTTAGAAATTAACTCCTACTCTAAGATCTGGGACCAATTCATGTCTTTGGATGCTTCACAGATATTGTAGCCTTTGGTCTTTCTCTCGACATTATGTAACTCTAGAGACTCCTTTTGGATTGATTCATGAAGTTCTTATAACTTCACACCGTCGGTAGTGTGAGAAACAGACCTTTAAATCTCTGAAATACCAGGATGAGGGCATTGGCTGAGGTTCACTGCCCTAAGCTTTACAATGACCTTTTCTTGCTATTAGAGGGATTAGAGTTCTAAGACCAAGTTTAGTGAATGGGTTTAGAGGAGCAAATGTTGTCCTTTCCTGTAAGTGCCAGCTCTGCTCATCACTGCCAGGGGTTCCATATGGAACTGACAGCCACTTGTCGTTTCTTTAGAGATCCTAATATGCTCAGTTGGAACATGATTCTGAGATTTGATGGTCTGGGATTTGGCTCTCTTTTAAGAATTCAGAATTTATAGAAGTTCTTTTTTACCATACCCACCTCTTCTGTCTGATTTTACTTTTCTCCATCTTGATTGGGGTATGGAATCCTGAGATAATTCCTGAGACAAGGGTCCTGCTTACATAGGCTTCACTTCCTCTGGGAATTGGAGTCATCTCTGAGACCCATTCTTGGTGCTGTGTCCTGGAGTCCTGATGGGCCCTTTTGACACTAAGCTCTGGGTAGGCTGCTTTTATAGGCCGCTGTGCGGCCTGATGTAACTGCTTTTATTTAGTGCTGGAAGCTTGCTCACAACTTTTTTTTCCTGGCTCAGGACAAGTCAGTGTTGTTCATTTCATCTCTGAGCCTAGGTTCCAACATACAGGGCCATGGCATATTGTGTTTGTTTATTTTAATCTGATTAAGAAGATAATATTTATTCAATATAGAAAATTTGGAAGGTCTAGAAAAGCTTTCAGTCACAGTAACACAACACAAATATACATATATACTCCCTGTCAGTTGTTAAAGGACTAGCATTGAGTTGAGGTCAATATGTCAAAATCTTGGACTTTAGGAAGGTTTTGAAATCACTCGATGCTTGGTACACTTTGAATATACTGACACATAGCCTGACACATCATTGTTACTGCTGCTTATTAACCAAATAAAATTAACGTGGAAGTATCTTAATCAGCTGAGGGGGAAAAAAGACTCACCTGGTGACTTAGTTAATATATGGATTATAAAATCATAATCAGTATTGTTCAATTTTAATTTTATTTAAATATTCTTCAAATTGTATTTTTCCCCCTTTTTGGCTGAGTACAAATAATCTATACCTTATAAAGATGGACTCTCTATATCAGTACAGTACAAAATTTAAGATACATATAAAATAGAACAATAAAATCTAAAGTGAAATAATACAATCTAATATACAAAATAAAAATTCAAAGAATACAAGTGAACATGAAAGAGTCTAGCCAACAAGTTGATATTGTGTTGTGACTTAAAGAATAAAAGGATATCTTCACTAAATCATACAGTGACATTTTAGGAACAGCTTCATGTTAAAATGAAATATTTGGTATTTGGAGAATTTGTTTAAGGTCAAGGTTTATATATTGAAAGAATGTTGATCCTCCTGTCAAATATTGTCACATCCCTTAATTGATGTGGCATAAAGTTACCGGATTTATATCCTGCATTCTCTTATTGAATAAAAAGTACTCTTTTTTTTTTTCTCCACGAGGCCAGATCCCAAGCAGGTATGAGAATCTAAGAGGAAGATTTGCTTTGCTTCTCATACAAGTCCTGCATATTTTAGCAGTCTCCCCTCAACCTTATTTTTCTTCCAAGATCCTGCTCTCTCAATACGTGTTCTGTATCCTACTATATTTGCTTTGCTAAAAAGTGACTCACCTATTTCTTGAGGTAAATTACATTGCCTTTCCTAATTCACAGCTGAGAATAACTCAATATTGAGTAAAATCTCCCAAATGGAGCTTTCCGCTGAAACATCGCTTTGGAATTATGCCAGCTCATCCTGAGTATTAACTCTTCTACTAATGGTAGTTTAATTCTTCAAATTGCAGTTGGAATTCTGGCTATTTTAGATCTACCAATAGAAAAATTCAATGTTTCACAGGGATTTAAAGAATTAATTTCCCATGCTAATAAGATGTACTGTCTTAGAAGAGGAAATAAGTTAAATATTGTATGTGTTTTAATAAGACCCAAAGGAGGGAAATGGAGTGAATATCTTTATATTTACACAGAAACTTCTTTTTAATAGTGTTTTAAAATGTACTTTGATTCCTAATTTCCCCAATAGTTTAATTTGCCTTATCTTGCTTCTACTCATACAATAAAAAAATAAAGGGGAAAAAGAAAGGAAAAAAACAATATCTAATCCATTCATTGGAGTTAGTATTTGGGTCTGGTGATGGGGAGAAAACACAGACCTATCATCTTTCATGTGAACGTCACAGCAGCTTCATTTGAATTCAGCAATGGTTCCAAGTTCATTTTGTTTCTTTAAGGCATAGAGTAAGCTATAAAATGGGGCTATGTCTGTCTCTCAATGGACTTTTAATGAATAGTTTAAATATCTACCATACTAATTTGTGCTTTCTTTCTACCCTTAGAGCAATGATCTAAGGAAGAATCTGTTACTTGATCTCATTAAACCCTGGAGAGGAGCTTATGGTTGACCTCATCTTCTTTTTGTTTGTTTGTTTTTGTTTCTGGTTGTCTGCTGATTCTCTGTGGTTTAGACTTAATTTCTAGCCATTAGTGGCTCAGCTTTCCTATTTAAAAAATAAATAACTTGCTAAAAAAACAAAAAGTTCTGACCAGAATTTTTAGTGTGCTCATCAAACTTTAATTAATGTATGATATTAAAGATGCTGAGTATATAACCCTGCACACTTCCTTTTTTGTAAAGCTAAACTTTAGAATGACAAAGTCTTCTTTTTCAAGAGAACTCAGCCTGAAACTCACCTTTTTCTAACAACTCCGTTTGAAGAAAGCCATTCTCCTACCTATCCCTGTTAGGTGCCTAACAGGATATAGTATACTTTATTAATAGAGTGACCATGTGATTTATTGCTCAAGTAGGGACACTCTGGAGAGGAAAACAGGATGTTATTCATTATTAAATCAGGCTTTAGGGAAGTCCCAAGAAAACCAAACCATAAAGTTACACTAGAAATTGGGATAAAGTAGGCTGAATAAATTCCAGACCTTGACTTTTGGGAAGTGAAATCTATGTTTCATAATTACCAGGCTCTCTAGATATCCTCTGTATATAAATATTTCAGAATTACTGAAGCGAAACCCCAGCTTTACTATTTCACATTTTCAACAATGAAAACTATGCTCTAAAGTTGTCAAGGAATATAATATATTTTTGCTTAACTTTCATGAGTTTCTCCTTGCTCTTTTCCAATAAGTTTCTTGGTTTTGTTCATTTGTTTAACATCAGGCTTATGGAGGTACAAGTTACATGCAATAAAATATACTCTCTGTAGATATACAGTTGCATGAATGTTCCCACCAACATTATCAAGATACAGAATATATCTATCACCCTTCAAATTTCTTTATGCCCTTTAGTAGTCACTGGTGGAGGGTTTTTCTCAAAGTGCGTGTTCCGCTCTCACTTTCCGCTATCCTGTATGCCTGGGCTACAGAGTTCTCTCACACAACTCTTGTTTTTTCTTCAAGGTCAAACTCTTACCGCTTGTACTGGGTGCTTGCTTGACTGCTGTTGGGCTAGTCCACCTTCAGGTCTTAGGTGGGCTCTGTGTGGCCTCTGAAGTAGGGTTCTCTCAGTGTTCCTGTTCCTTTCCATGGAAGGCAGCCAAACTCTGCCTTGTGACTCTGGTGTGTCTTATCCAGCAGAATGTTTCTTGTCTCTTCCTAGATATGGGAGACATGTATTAGTGCTGGTCTGGGATGCTGTGCTCAGGACCTTTAGCTCCCCTTTCTCCTAAGGCAGGGGGCTGTTTCCCCTTCAGGTAACAATGGGATTTGCCTGGACCTGGGAGCGGCAGGGTTTGTGGCCCCTCTTGCAGAGATGTAAGGTTTTTGAAAGAAAGGGGTAGGGGCTTTGTGACTTTCCTAGGGGCAGCTAATAACTTCCTACATGCCAGTAAAAAAGGAGACCCTCTCCTGTTTCTCCTCCTGTCCCTCTTTCTTAAGAGCACACAGTCAAGGTCTGTGGATAAGAGCCTGCCTATAGGCTTCTTGTTTTGACAGCTCTAGGGGTTGCATGTGGTTTTCTTACCTCACACCCAGCCTTTAGAAATTTATTAACATTTTAGCTGATTTCTTCTTAATTGTTTGTGTATTAACACCATCTCTTCTCATACTCTGCCAGCCTGTGATAAAGCAGTCCTGTTTTTGTCTGGGGGAGCCTGTCCCTCCTTGGAGTTCCGATTTCAGACTTCTTTTTTGATTTGGGAACTCAGCTTCCTGATGTGCTACAAAAAGTTGTTATTTTATAGTTTATTTTTCTGGCTGTTTCCCATTGTTATTAGGGTAGTGACAACACTTTTTCCAGAATTTTGTGTCCTAGGCATAAAGGAAAACTCCAATGAGTTTTTGAATTCTAAAAATATGTGACACAATTAAATGAAAGAATGGAAAAGGTCACTCCTATATATCATGGTTTCTCTTCCCCAAATGTGGAAATTTATGATGGAAGTTTCTCCATGCCTTAATGATATATCTTTCTAGACTATTCTTTATAAACAAGACATCTGTGACACAGTCATTTCTTTTAGGTGTCTCAAGTCAATACTAAATCTATTAAAACATAGTTACCCTGCAGCACATGGTATTTTTATTTTATCAAATTGTATTTTCTGCCTTAAAAATTGTTCTTAAAATGTTTGACCTGTGCTTACAAAAGACATTCAGTGAGTGGAGGGAGGGTCTGTGTCACTTTTATTTTAGCATAGAAAAATTATTATAAAATTTTAAAAATAATGGACTTGAATGAATTGATTTGTCCACATTCTTCTCACTTGATAGTTTTGGACAATTTTCACCTCCAACCTCTATACTGTTTACCATAGAAGCATTTTATCATCAAAGAGCAAGGCCTTTTAAAATTACATGTCAGACAAACTATGTGTGCATAAACCTCAGATCGTCACCCTCAATTACTTTCCTTATCATTATTCTGTTCTTTGTTGAATTATTTCCTATTGCATACACTTTCCTCCATCCAAGCATTTGTTTAAATGTTCACCTTTAATGTTTTGACTTATCCAATCAAAATAATAGCCATCTTTCCCAATATCACCATTTATTCTGCTCAGTAGTTTTTCAGCTTTCCTCAGAGCCCATTACAACATGACATTATATATATTTTTTCCACCAAGCAATATGGCACCTTTATTTTTAACATGATTTCTGTATATCAGCAATATGAGAGTAATCCTTTTTGTAAGCAGAACTGATTACCAGAAGACACAATGACAAAACAAACTGGTATTTCATGTGAATCCATTAGGAGCTTAAGTTTCAACTCCATCCAAAAAGTTTATTACAATCTCTTTCAGCTTTGTATCTGACTCTTCTGAGATCTTTCCTTCTGTGCTGATGTTGCCCAACAAGGCTTAGTTTTGACAGACAACATGAGCCAAGAAAGCATTCTCAAACATGGGATCCTGTCAGATTCCAGATACCTCTTTATAGCAGCATAAAAGACAGCCATTTGTTCTGCAGCAGCCATGGGTGTCTACTGTACTTGCTTCCGGAACTCAATCAGACACACATTAAGAGTTATGAGTGGCAGCAGAGGGCCGGCTGAGTGGCTCAGTTGGTTAAGAGCTCGCTCAAGAGTTTGAGCTCTGAGCAACAGCGGTTCGAGTCAGCCCAAGCTGAGCAGCCGTGAGCTGCCAACAGGTGGCGGGATGGCTCAGCTAAAAAAAAAAAAAAAAGAGTTATGAGTGGCAGCATCGAGCTCAAAACTGAACTGGGCAAAATAGTGACCTGCTGACACTGAAGCAATTCATGGCATCTACCACCTGTTTCATAGCCCTAATTTGGGCAACAGACCTGACATGTACAATAAACAAACCAACGTGAATGAAAGAGTGGATATCTATGTAATTTTACTAACCATTGTCACCCCTATAAATTTAATTTGAAAAAACAGTGGATACTTTTGAAGAACAATTATGTCTCCCTCACAAGAATTCAATTATGAGAGGGCTAGGATTTTGTGATGTACATTGATTTATCCTGATGCTGGAAGAGTATATGGTAGATAGGCAGATTTCATGAGCAGGTGCTCAAAAAGTTAGTTGTTGAATAAATGAACAATTCTTAGTCAAATTCATAGTATTAAGAACCTTATTTTTAAAAAAGTGTAACAGCATGAAACCATCAGCTGGCATATGAATCTAATAAGTTCCTTTTTGGACTAATAATTTCCAACTTGTAAATTTCCCGTATTTTTCTCATTATAGGTGGAGATATATCAGTTGTTTTTTTTTATACCCTTGCAAATTTTACTTTTCTTTGAATTCAATAGGGATGCAAGTGTTTCATTTGAATCCCCATCTTTCTACATAATGATACTTGAAATTTCTGGCTGTTTTTCTTCATTACTCTGAAACACATGAATTCCATAAGGAAAATCTAAGAGAAAAGGAGAACAGGAAAAAAACAATCTTAGATGCCTTGTTCTGAACTCCTATTTCAAATTATGTAATATATGAGTTGCCTAGGCTCTGCCCCCTGAAAAAAAAAATCACCATGTTTTTTTTTCCTCATTCCATGGTTTTCTCTCTTTCCCTTTACACATTTTGCTCAGAAGAAAGGCATTGATCATCCTCTGACTTACGTTCTTCCAAATGAATTTGCTAATCTACTCCTACTTGGCACAGTGTCGTATCGTGCCCACTTCTATTGACAGCTATAAATGAACTGTTGCCTTGCACTGCCTCATCTATTTCAACTGTATTCTTTATATTGCTAAGTGAAATGTGCCATGATTGGGGAGTAAAATCTGGAGATATCAGCCTTTGATTTTGAACAAAGTAAGAATCACTACACATAATATTGGGCTCAAGCCCCTATGAAAACTATACCCTCAGAGATGAATAAATTGAAATTGAGATTCAGACCTTTTATTTACATGAACTCATCTCCACTGAAACAGCAATGAAAATTATTCATAATATTGAAATCACTTTGATAAAAGTCATCAATTATGTTTGAAATGACAAATCTAATCAACATTTTTAACTCCCTTATTTAAACTTCCTCCAACATATAAAAACTTTGCTCATCATTTCCTATTTCTTTGTAATGACTGTCCTATTATAGGAATAATGTGTGGTCATTTTTAAAAATGTGGAAAACACACAAATATAAAAGGAGAGAAAAGGACATTGGTTAAAAAATACCACCTTTTAGCATTAATTAATTTTTGTATGCACATATAATATGTATTATATATAGGTACACTGTATATGTGATTAATATACTATATATTTATGTCATATATGACTTATTTTGTAATATATATTATATATGTATACATTATGCATTATGTAATACATATTTAGTAGTCATATATATTAATATATAAAAGTTGATATAAGTGTATATAAATGACTTTTATATCCAACATTATAGTTTTTTTAAGTGTTATCATAAAAATAATAAAAATAAATATGTTCTGCAGAAAAATTTTAAAACATTTTTAAAATTATTACAAATATTTAGAAGTGGAAATAGTAGATTAAAGATTACATGTATGTATATTTAAATAGAAACTTTACCCATGTTACTTTCCCAAGCAGCTATACTTTTATATTCTTTTATCAGCAATATGTAGGGATAGTTACTTCGCAACTCTGAAAAATGTCATGGTTTAAAAAATATGTTAAAGTAATGAGGGAAAATAATTCCTGATTGTTATTTTTATTTATATCTCTTTCATTATTACTGAAGGTGAATATTCTTTCATATTATTATTGGCCTTTTGCATTCTTCTTTTGTGAACTAACTGTTCATGTTCTTTGCTTTTTTGTTGTTGTTGTTTGTTTGTTTGTTTGTTTGTTTTTCTGCTGATCACTCTCCTTGAAACCTGCCCCAGCTTGGTTTATCCAAGTTTTCTCCCAAACTCACCTTCCATATATCCCTGAAATATGATACTTCCCCATCCACACCTCCAATTCCAACCTCCCAGGAAGAATTAATATTTTTATAACAAGAACGCTTTTAAGTTTCAAAAATAACATATGAAAGCATAACTTTTTGATTTGTGAGAATTAGGCTTTAAGATTTGAAAGTGGTTTGAGTTCTAAACTTTTGCATTTGTTTATCAAATGTTAGGTCTTTAGGCATCAGGGTATGAGTGTATGCCATGAACTGTGAATAGTGAAGGGGCACAATGACACTGCCCAGGCTATATAAAATGGGACTCAAAGATATGAATGAGAAGGGAAGTCACTGGCATGTGACTCTGAGAAGAGGTCCTGCAACCTTCTTCCCTCCCATAGAGACACAATAAAACTCTAAAGAAAGCTGAAGAATCTGGGATTAAGGAAACTGGTTTCTCTCTTTCCAAGGGATAGCTGGGAATAACAGTAAACTTGGAGAAAAGTCTTAGGCCAAATAGGTCACAGTGCCAGAAAAGTGTCAACAGTTGCCTGAAGCTTCACAGAATTCTATTAACTTCAAATTTTAATATGGAGTATCAGAAATATCCCCTACCTTGGAATATGGTATTGACGCAAGTGTGGGGAGGGAGAGAGTAAACACACATGCTTGACCATCTCAGCGCTGTTGTAGCCATCCCTCCCTGGAATGTCCTTTCTAACATTGTTAACTTGGTTTATGCCCACACTTATAGGTCATAGAACTTATGAAATTTTATTTCACTTATTGTTCTCATTCGTTGTCTTCTCTTAGATAAGCCCTAAGCTGAGAACAGAGCTAAATACCATTCATTTTTTTTTAGCCCCATGACTTAAATCATGCCTACAGCATAATAGGTATTTAAATAAGTAAGTTTGCAACAAATCCAATGCAGTTTTTTAGGCAAACTTTTAAAGGGAAAGGGCCTCTGGGTTGATTGCTCCCTCTTCCCATGAGTAGCGTTCAAGACTCTAGTCTGACGTTATGGTGGAGACAGACCGGAACGCAAGAAGCAGAAGATTTAGTCAGCTTTTTGACCTTAACTACTATGAATACGGCCCAGTGAACATCTTAAAACCCTCACACACTGAATTGCCAACTTCTCTCCCAGAAAAAAAAAAAAAAGAAAAACAGTAGGGAAACTAGAACCAATGAAAGAAGGTTCAGAAGTGTACTTTCCCCTATGATATCATTACTCCTGTTAGACAGCTTAGAAAACAGAAGATAGGATATTATTTCTTTTCAAGACCACAGAGCTATGGCATAGCAAAGTCAAAATGCAAAACCTAAAAAAAAATAAAAATAAAAATAAAAAATACAAACCCTGATTTATCTGGTCACAAACAACATATTCTGTTCCCTACATCAGGCATTTCCAATAAATGCAAAAATAGATTATAGGTAGGATGTTGTACTGATTCTCTAAGCCCTAAGGTCTGCTGACAAGGCCTGCGGCAGTGAAATAAGTCAGTCGGAGACAGACAAATACCATATGATCTCACTTATACGTGGAATCTAAAGAACTGAATAAACAAGCAATGTTAACAGAAATAGTCTCAGAGACACAGAGAAAAAACTGATGGTTGCTAGTTGGGAGGGGGTGGGGATGAAAGAGAAGGGGAAGGGACGAGACAACATAAATTGGTAACTACAATATGGCCTCAGGGATAGAAAAGGCAGTTTGGGGAGTGTAATCAATAATGTTGTAAATATTCTTTAGGGGGCCAGATGGACTCATGTCTTGTTAGGGAGACCACTTCATGGATGGTGTAGAGGCCTGACCACCGCACTGTACATCTGAAGCTGCTGTTGAGTAATATATGTCAACTAAGATTTGATATATATGCGGTTACGGGATGTATAGTAGAGTGTGGGGAGTGGAGTCAATGGAATTATAATAGATATGTATGATATTGGGGGAGGGGGCAGTTGATTGAGGGAGGGGGTGGTCACTTTGTGAGGTGCAAAGTATAATTATTGGGTTGTTTTGTACACCTAAAACTAAAAAAAAAAAAAGGAACTGGATAGCCACATGCACAAGAATGAATTTAGACCCTTGCCTCACATCACACACAAAAATCAATTCAAAATAGATTATAGATCTAAATGTGAGAGCTAAACCTATAAAACTCTTAAAAGAAAATAGAAGTAAATCTTTATGTCCTTAGGATCAGACTTTCTCAATATAAAAACTTTTATGCTTGAAAAGACACCATTAAGAAAATAAAAAGACAAGCGATGGATTGGGAGAATATTTCCAAATCATATATCTAATAAAGGAATTTTTTCTAGAATATATAAAGTGTTCTCAAAACTCAATAATAAAAAATGCTAATTAAATTAACCTAATTAAAAAATGAGCAAAGGATCTAAATAGACATATTTCCAAAGAAATTACACAAATAACCAATGAGCACATGAAAAACTGCTCAGCATCATTAGTCATCAGAGAAACAACCCAAATGTCCATCAGCTGGTGAATAAATTAACAAAATGTGTTCTATCCATACAATAGAATACTAAGGGGCAATAAAAAGGAACGAAGCACCAATACATACTCCAGCATGAATGAACTTCAAAATATTATGCTAAGTGTAAAAAAACAGATGTAAAGCCCACATATTGTATGATTTCATTTATGTGAAATGTCCAGAATAGGTGAATCCATAGAAACAGAAAGCACATTAATGGTTGCCAGGAGTTAGGGGTGGAGTGGGCTAGGGAATGGGGAGTGACTGCTAATTGTACAGTTTTTTGGGGTTTTTTTTTGGGGGGGGTAATGAATATTCCAGAATTAGGTAGTAGTGATGGCTGCACAACTCTATAAATTACCAAAAATGATTGAATTGTACACAAAATAATAAGTGAATTTTATTTTGTTTAAATTATACCTTAATACAGCCATTGAAAAATAAAAACATTTGAACAACAACAAAAAAGAAAACAATAGACTTTTTAGTGTTACACATTTTAGATAATGACACCTGAACAAATAAAATGTCAGTTCATCTAATGATAAGCTATTCTTTCTGTATCAATTCAGGCCTTCTTATTATATTCTGGTCTCCAGTGATACCCAGACCTCTAAGGAATTTTATATGTCCCACAAATCCTGTAGCCCCCTGCGAACAGGCTAGACATAAATTCAGGTCTGACTTGGAGAATCAAATTTTCACCGGGATGATAACATTAAGCTTCAACCCACCATTCCACTACTGTATCCAGGCTCACAGCAGTTACTCTGCTTCTGTTTTTAAAATAACTCCTATCCCCTATAAAGCCATTTTGCATAGTGGTCAATGCACAGGCTATAAAGCCAACATGTTTGCATTAGATCTTGGCTGAATAACCTTGAGCAGATAACTTAATCCTTCTGTGCTACAGTGTCTGGTCTCAAAATAGGAATAACAATAGTACATATCTCATAGTGTTGTTATAAGGATTAAATGAGTAAATATAATAGGTGCAATGTGCTGAGAATTGTGCCTGAGATACAGTAAATTGCCAACAAACGTTAACTGTTATTAGGGTTACCTTACAAGAAACAGCTAGATTCCTTAATCAAAATGCTGACTTTTAATGTCGAACCCTTCAGAAGTGTTAATTTTTTCATTAGCATTTCAGGATCTAAAGTACTAGCAATTAACTTACAGTCTGCAACCTTCCCAGACTGCTTGGCATCTCATAAAATCTAATGTCCATATGTGTTTTCCCAACATATAATATGCAAACATCAAAACTCTTCAGTTATAGATGAGCTTGATAACTTTCTTATTTCTCATATGCCATATATATTATAGTAGAGGGGAGGATAATGCTAAGGAATATCATTAAGAGATAAGAAAGCTGCAGGAAATGGAACTTTATGAAGACTCCACATTAGAATGAAAAAAAAGGGGGGGGCGAGAGAATTCAGATTCACAATCAATTAGCCTTTCATTGAAGTTTGCTCTAAATTCTATTGAATAACATGGTGCCAGTTGTTAATATTATGTACTCAGGTATCAGCAGTTCTCAACATCTGTCTCACAGGATTGTATGGTGAGATATTTTTCTGTGCTGTAATAAATGACAAGAAATATGGTTGGTAGCATTCTTGAGAGGTCATAAGTGGCCCATTGTACAAAAACATCTCTGTCACCAATACTACCAAAGATAATTACTTCTATAGTATTGCCTCTCTCTTTTAATCTCATCTAAATGCATAGACAGAGACTAAGAACCCAAAGGCACACCTGTTTCTTCCACAGCTTTATCAGGCCTGACTTCAATAATCACAGTGAATTTTTTTTTTTACTATGAAGGACTCAACACAACAGATCATGTCCCCTCAGGGAATCTCATGGCTCCCTGGGAACACTGATAGGCGAACTACATTCTCCCCAATCCACAAATAGAGCCTTGGAAAAAAAAGTTTTTACAGTTTTCAAAGTCACATTATAAGGTTAAGGCCAGGCAGGTACAAGGACAACTGTCTGCTGGTGTTTTACTGAATAATCCAAGGACACCCCTACACCAATAATGTCTCCATAATAAAAATGTAAACAAAACCTATAAAAGGTACATCAAATCAAGAGAAATATCCAGACAGCCATGGCTGCACTTAAGAAACTGTGTCAACCTATTAGATGTACCCGTGTACAATCTGTTACATCCATAATTCTTAAATGGTTGTTACTGAAACCCTTTTTGGTGAACTAGCTTATGTGATTGGTTCAGCCTGAATCAAATGGTTTTGTCTTTTTGCTGTATTTTTAATAATTTGTCCTAAATGCTATAGCATGCACAAAAATGCATTGGGAACACTGATAAGATTCAGGCTTTCTAAAGTAAGGAGTTTACAAATTGTTTGGAGAGATAATATTAGCATACATGAAATAATATCAGGATATCTAAAATAGATGTATCAAATGTGATAATACATATTAGTACTCATGAATTCATGAAACAGGAAAATCAGTGTGCCCTGGAGAAGATGGGGTGGAACAGTGGATTAGGGTGCTATTGATGGAGTAAACCAGGGTCTGATAAAGAACACACTTCCTCTCCAAAGTAGCATGCCCCCACATTTTCCCGCTAGCAAAATTTGAACATTGCTCTGGACCTATCACTGCCATATTCTGCCTGCTCTTCTTCTTTCCAAATGTGAATATTTACTAGTATTATCATATCCCTGTATGACAAGAGGAGTCATACATAGCCTGACATGATGTAGATATAGAATATCATAAGTTCAGAGGGTTTGATTTTGCATGTTGTTTGTTGAGTTTTCTCTTTTGGAGGGGGAGTGAGTGTATTTTGTGGGCAAAAAGGGAGAAAAGTAAGTATTTGTGACAAAGAAAGTAGACTGCAGTAGACTATAAAATTTTAAAATATTAGTTGCTCCTCTTTAAGGAAGCACTAGACATGCAGTTCTGTTGATATCATGCTTAGCCATGGGATTTCTGTTTCTCTCCATGTAAAGAAAAGATACATCCCATCTTACTGACATCAAGCTTTACCAAATGACTTGCTTTGTCTAGTGAAATGTGAACAGATACAAAATGTTATGATTCTGAACAAAAGCTTTAATAGCCCCAACCATGTTGTTCTTTTCTGTTTGTTTGTTTTGCTATCTAAATAAAAGCGTTAGTATCTCAGGGTAACTACTCTATCAGCTTGAATACTAGAAAAGAGATTATATGGGAGAATTACAGAGAAATTGAGACTAACACAGCATGAGTGAAAAATAAACTTTGTTGTTGTCCTCATAAACCACTGGGAGCTGGCAGTTGTTTATTATTCCAACATTACTCAGATGACTGACTGATACAGCATAGTAGGATTTGTATTGGTGGGAGGAAAGACACAGTCCTATATAATAAGAGCTGACTTGAGGAAAGGAAAGGTACAAGATGTTTTTGAGGAACAATAAAGTGGTGGGTCTGAATAGAACAGAAATGTTACAAAGAAGTGAGGCATGAGCATTTGTATGTAGGTCTTTATTTAGGTCTTGGGAAATCTGAAAACTAGGCATGAGAGTTTAGACTTGGTGTAGTAACATTAATGAACATTTAGGTTTTCAGGCAGGGCTCACATGATAAAAATCCATGTAATAATAACTAGTTTGGCTTTTATAAGCTGGAAAAAAATTGATTGGGTGAGGCAGCAATAGAAATTCTGGAAAAGATAAAGGACTATAATAGTCATTTGATTGTGGGTGAAATGTGGACCATAACAGTGGAGATAGGAAGAAGGTGAAGAACAAAACACTTTTTTTTCAAGTAAAAATATAAAGTTCTTGGTCATTTACAGAATATAGAAAATAGAGAAAAGGAATGAGTCAAAGATGACCTTATAGTTTCAATTATATGGATCTGGGACGATAGAAATACAAGATAGAAATAGGAAAATTAGAAGGGAAGGCTAACTTTAAGTGAAAATTGTGCATGGAGTAGATGTTGTTTTTTTTGTTTTTTTGTATTTTTACATTTGAGATGAACCATTCAATGGAAAGTTGGAGAGCTTTACTACCTCCCATGGTAGAGTTTTGTGAGTCATCTGCACAGAGGTTATTACTAAAACCAAAAAAAAAAGAATGTGTCTCCTGAGGCAAAACATGAAGCAAAAATGAAAGAAGATTAAGAGAGAAGCCATGGTTAAGGAGTCAGAAGGAGGCAGTGAAGTTACAGAATCAAGAAGTTAGATATGCATATATACTAGGCAGAGGACGGTCTGACAATTAAGTTTGTGAACTTGCTGCAATGATGTTGCTAACCTTTTTTTTATATCAAAGGGATTATTCATTATGAATTTGTAACAATGAAATAAACAGTTAACCAAGTTTACTATTTGGAAGTTCTGAAAAGGCTGTGTGAAAAAGTTAGATGAAAACAATCTCAACGTTTTGCCAACAATTCATGGCTCTTACATCACCACAATGCGCCAGCTCACATGGCACTGTCTGTGAGAGAGTGTTTTGTTAGTAAACAAATAACTGTATTGGAACACCCTCCCTACTCCCCTGATCTGGCCCCCAATGACTTCTTTCATTTCCCGCAGATAAAGGAAATACTGAAAGGAAGACATTTTGATGACATTTAGGACATCAAGGGTAATACAACGACAGCTCCAATGGCTATTCCATAAAAAGAGTTCCAAAATTGCTTTGAAGGGTGGACTAGGCACTGACATCGGTGCATAGCTTCCCAAGGGGAGTACTTCGAAGGTGACCATAGTGATATTCATCAATGAGGTATGTAGCACTTTTTCTAGGATGAATTTGTGAACTTAATTGTCATACTTCATATGTATTATCACAGAATTTTTTTTTTAGGGTTATCTGAGACAGAAGGGAAAGCAAGAATAGAGAGGATGGAAAAAAGTTTATTGGATATATCAGATCTTAGGGTTTGTCTAAAGAGTCATTTAGTGATGAAGAGAATTGAGGAGACTCATGAAGTTTAAAGATGGCATACAATAAGCATTGAGAAGCTTTGAGGAAAAGGGGATAAGTGTAAAAAGAAGCAAGTTCTTTTAAGAACCAAGAATGGATGAGATGAAGGATTCAGATAAAGAGATTAAGTTAGCTTTAGGTAAGATAAGTGTTTCCACTTTACTAGACTTTGTGGGCTGGTGTGAAAAAAAAAGTAGCCAACATTTATTGAGTACTTACTATGTGTAAAGCATTGTAATGAGCACTTGATATATATTATGTAATTTAATCTTCCAAATAACCTTATTGGTTAAATAGTGTTATTATTATCCTCATTTATAGGGAAAAATCCCTAAGGCAGTGAAAGGTAAAATAAATGAACATAGGTTACTAGTAAGTGGAAGAATTGAGAGTCAAATTCATTAGTTTGGGTTCAAAACTAGTATCTTAAACCACTACATTTAGGATTAAAATGATTTGTGCTGCATTTAAAGCAAGAAAAAATAGGTGAGGTCATTATAATAAGCAACATGAGTGGACTAGTAGCATTTTAAACAAAATGTCACTAAGTGCATGTATCTGTTCTAATATCTAACATTCCAAATACTGGGACAGTTCATTAAAAAATAAATACTTAAAAAAATCCAGTACATGATTTAGCATAACTCTTCATAATTTATGATTCACCTATATTATTTCATTTGATTCATGAAATAATCAAACTGTAAAAAATAAAGTGTAAAATTGGCTGTTTTTCTTTTTTTCCTTCATTTTATTTATTTTCTCCTCCTCCTCCTCTTCTCCCTCCTCCTTCTCTCTCTTTCTCTCTCTCTCTCTCTCTCTCTCTCTCTCTCTCTCTCTCTCTCTCTCCCGCCCCCCTTCCTCTCCTTCTTCCTTTCTCCATTAGAAAAACTAAGCAGGACAAGGAGAGTAATTTAACTTGGTTGAAGGCACCCTTTAGAATGTGACAGAGCTGGAGCTCAAAGCTACATCTGTCCTTTTACTCCAAAGTCTGTGTTCTTTCCACTTTGCTAACTGGACTTCTACGAAGCACCCCATTCTTTTGAAAATAACAGTATGTAGATATACAGAGCATTTGATAATGTCCTCTAAGCTTCTCTAATTATCCCTGAAGAGAGCACAATGTAGGGATTAGAGAAATCTAACTCTCCAAGTGACACATTTCCACCCTGGACTGACTTCCTGACTCCCTCTTTCTCGGCACAAGTCCACTTACTGTATTGAACACAGAAATACTGATAGTTTCTTCATAGGGAATGCTTCTGACTTAATTCTTTATTACTTTTGAGAACCAGTTTCCTGAGACAGCAAAGAAGCTCCTGGGTAGCCCTTTCATGATCCCATCCAAAATATAAATTATTACTTTTAACTTGGAAATTGAGCATCACTGGGGCTGGAAAGGCATAATTTATTCCATGTTTCTCTGAGTCATGTAGGTGAACAAAGCACAACTTGTAATCTTTTTTTCTTAATGTTGGAAAAGCTTTTTCTTCAGTATTATTCTTGTTCTTGCTTAAGTTATTAGAAAAAAATTGTTATAATCAAAAATAACATTTTAGCTCCCATTCTTTGAGGAGACATTTTACAAATTATTTTTGTTTACTTCAGTCCAGTACTGTGAAATTATTAGCAAATGTTTAGATTTTGGTCAAAACAAAATAAATTATTTATTAAGTACATAATACAGAAAAATGATATTCATTGCCAGTATTTTTAGTTGTTTTCTTTTCCCTAAGATTAGCTAAATAATTTAGCATCATAAATTATCACACTTCACTTTGGGAAAACAACCCTAAAGAGATGATTTGTTTCATTGAGCTTAGATGTTTAGATTTCATGCTCAACAATATATAGAAATGAGCATCTATAAGCAAATGTTGCTATTATAGTACCTTATGCAGAGATTTGCTATGCTCAGTGCCCAGTTCTCCAGGCTCTAGCTCATCTCCCAGGAGCTGGCATATAAAACTCTAGCATCATCCTACTGAAACGGTCGATTGGAACCCAAAACTGTCCATGCCAGCATAACATAACACCCGGGAGAATAAAATAAGCTAAGTAGAGCTGACTTTGAGAAAAGTTTATAAAATCTAGAATTATCTCAGTGTGTAGAAAGCCAGCTAAAGAGAAAACATGGTGTTTGTGGTTCTTGCTTCTGGATCAGTAACTTGGGAGTATGCAGAATGATGAACCGTTTCACTTCTGCAAAGTAAGAGATATTTCCATCCCAAAATAGCTCCTCTCACTTAAATAGCAAAGCTATACCAACGGAAACTCCTCTTCCAGTTTCATTTGGATTAGTATGTCATTTTTTAAAAATGCAAATATCCTGTAATAATTGTGTTAATACCTTAGCTGGAAAAATCCTTGCTTTTTTGCTTACATTGAACAAAAGTAAACCACTCAGAACAGTTAAAAACCAGACCTCTGAGGCTCTTGAAAGTTAAGCAACCTTTATGTTGGGTGTGTCAGGGAACAGCCACACTTACTTGTGCAAGAGTGAAAAATACTGTTTAATGAAAACTAGTCAACAAGATGTTTGGAGTATGGATCAGAGAATACTACAGAATAATAGACAAACTTAGTCTCAGACCCATGATGAGTGGATTTTCCCTATTCTCTGCTCTTTCACAAGCCTACTATGTGATCAGGAACAATTCACCTCATGTTCCTTAGTTTCAGTTTTATCAATTCTCAAATGAGGGTATTACATTAGATTTTCTTGTTTTTAGGTTTGTATATATGCATTAATTTCTTACTGAGATAGAATTGGCATATAACATTATATTAGTTTCAGGTGTACAACATGATTTGATACATGCATATATGAGTATTGCGAATTGATCATTGCAGTAAGTCTAGTTAACATTCATCACCACACACAGTTACACATTTTTTCTTGTGATGAGAACTTTTAAGATCTACTCTTAGCAACTTTCAACTGTATGATACAATGTTATTCACTATTGTCACCATGCTGCCCACAAATGAGATATTGCCTTATACCTGTTAGAATGACTATTATAAAAAAGACAAGAAATAACATGTGTACGCAAGGATGTGGCCAGTTTAGTTAGTTTTAAGGTTCCTTCTAGCCCAGATGGAAAATCAAAACAATCTTCAGAGTAGAATCAGAAAACCATGGACACTTAAAATTAGAACAGAACATAACCTAAGCAATGACTTCATCTCCTGTCCATTCAGGAATTCTTCTTTAATATTGTTGATTAAATAACCTTGAGCCAAAGACTAACCCAGAGAAGAAGCTGTTAGTCTTACAAAGCAGCTTCTTCCAAGAAATAGGAAGAAGAGCTCCATGGTTAACAGTTACAGCTCTGGAATTATACCCACCTGAGTGTAAATCCCTGCTCACTAGCTGAGTGACCTTGAGAAGGTTACTTCACTTCTGTAAGCCTCAATGTCATCATTTGCTAAAAAATATATTATTGCTTTTTTTTTTTTTTTTTTTTTTTAGCTGAGCCATCCTGCCACCTGTTGGCAGCTCAGCTTGGGCCGGGACTCAAACCACTGTTGCTCAGAGCTCAAACTCTTGAGCAAGCTCTTAACCAACTAACTGAGCCACTCAGCTGGCCCTTATTGCTATTCTTAAACAAAGGCTCTCCTTTTGACTCAATTTTAGTTAGGCTCCTTTGAGCTCTCTTCTTAACCAGGTCCCCGTGTCCATCTTTGCCAAACCCAGGTTTAGCAAAAATTCTTCTAAGTCAGTTCTGCAAGAATCCCCCACTCTTGATTTCTGATCATGCTTGATAGTTGATCGTATTCCTCATCCGCAGCCTTGATATCTAATTACTCTGGTCTGCCTCAGTAAGGATCCTGTTAAGTAAGTTTAGTAAGAATCCAAGTCTTGATGTCTCCTCTTAGTAATTTTCCATCCATTCACCCCCTTGCTGTAAATCCCCAGCTGCCTTTGTTCTATTTGGAGTTGAGCCTGATCTCTCTCCACTATTGCGATATATCCCTGTTGTAGTAGTCTTGAATAAAGCCTTCCTTACCATTTTAACAAGTTTCCGAATAATTTTTCTTTAACATCTTTTCTAATAATTAGAAAGTTCTCCTTCATGTAGAGCTGACAACCTTTCTGTTATGACTTTCTCCCACTGGTCCTAACACTTTCCTTTGAAAGACATGATTAACATTTCTATTCCTTCTATTTGAAAATCTTTCAGATACATAAAAAAAGAGCTCACATAGATCACATCTTTCTTTCAGGTTAAATATGCCCATTTTCTTCAGAGTTTCAGATCATTATCATTTTGGTCCCTCTTTTATGAATATGTTTGCATATGTCATTGTGACAGTTATAATACTTAAGAACTGATCATATAATTACACCATTATCTTTCTCGGTCTAGGCCCTACAATTCTAGGAAGTTGACAAAATGTAGCCCACAGATGCATTAATTTTTGGCAGCTGCACCACACTTTGGGACACCAATGCTGATATGCATATGGGTTATCTCTAACCTAGAATCTTTGCAGTTGATTTTTTTAAACTAAGTACAGGATTTGATAATGGAATGGGAGTATTCAGGATAGACTTCTAATAAAAGGCATTTACTGTTGTCTCCTGAAACAATGATGGTCATGCATCTTGTGAACTGAGTCTTCAGAGAGATGATGGACAACATAACGATGAAGAGTGAACATTTTCTAATGGCAGGAGGGAAGAAAGAAAGCCATGGAGACAGAAGTTAGCAAATAGCATGTTGGTAAGAAGGAAACAAAGTAGTCAGTAATAACATATCAAGTTTTAGCTGAGATATTATTGTTTTTGAGAAATGTTTCTTGCACTGCCCCGCCACAGCACACTTTAATATTGAGGGAATTTGTCAGCAAAGCACCTCAGACCTCAATTGTACAGTTTTCAAGTTGTATGTCTTTGGTATGTATTATTTATTTTTCTGGAACATAAAGGCAGTTTATTAGAGAAAATACTGAAAGCGTAGAAACGCACATTTGACCTGAATTTTATATACATATATTTATGTTACAGAATTATATATTCATAAATAGATATACAGATATACATATATATTTATTTATGTTACTATATATACATATGTATATATTTGTGTGTGTATGTGTGTGTGTGTGTGTATATATACATATATATATATATATATATATATATGAATATAGAGAGTGTCCAAAAAGTATACACATTTTAAGAAAGGAAAACAGTATTAAAATTATAATAATATATACCAATAACAAAAGATGACTACAAGTCATGTTTGACTTCTGCTGTTACAAGAGGTGTTCAAAGTGGTTACCATCAGTGTCCAGACACTTCTGATTACAGTGAACTACTGCTTGAGCAATGCTGACCAAAGTGTCCATTGTATACATTTTTTGGTAACCCCAGTATATATAAATAAATGACTATATATAGATATACATATATACACACACATATACATATACATGTGTATATGTATATATACACATGTATATGTATATGTATATATATACATATATATGTATACATATACATATATGTGTGTGTGTGTGTGTGTGTGTGTGTGTGTGTATATATATATATTTCTCTACCAATTCCACTTCCCAGTGATAACCATTGCAATTCACTTGTCTGGGTCCATCCCCCTTTTAGGCTGTAAATTCCTTGAATATGTAAAGCGGGTTATGTTGAAGGTTGTTAAACCCATGATCAAAGATGAAGACTGTATGAAGATAAGATCCTTTAAGTATTAACACCTACCTGGCAGCATTTCAATACCCCGTCAGTATTACATATTATATAGAAATAACACATGAAGGCAAAAGAGAGAATTCTACTCCATAGCACAATTACCAGATAAGTGCGAATATATTTTTGTCTGAAAAAAAACTTGGCACAAGCTAAGCAATCTTGATGACATTTAGACTTTAAAAAATTACTATGGGAAATAAGCTTAAGTTGTACCCTGAGAGAAGAATTTTGCTTAAAGATACGGTGTTGTTAGCCTTTTGTGCAGCTCAGCAGCATGCAACAGCAGTAGAAATGAACATTGGATTTAACTATAGCAACAAACATTGTCACATAGGGTTGGCAGAACAAAAGTAACCAGGAGAACAAGCTTTAGAGATGATAAAGGCTCAGTATCTTGGCAACCTTTTGTGTTGGGTTATTTTTTAAAACTGGATAATATTGTGCTCTATTTCTAATTTATTCAGCCTCTTGCTGAGGAATAGCAACATTATAACTATAGAAACTATGTGTCATCTTGACATTATAAGTATTTCTTAAATACAGTAATGCTTGTTTTATTTTTGCTTGTTTAGTTTTGCTGGGGTTGGGATAAAAATCCTTAAAATGGTATTTAACTTGATAAGCTCAACTATGTTGCCCGGCTGACAAGTCACTATTTTTGTCCAATTTTTTTTTTTGAGAAATGTTTCTTAATGTTTCTATTAGAGAAAGATTTGAAAAAATATGACTTCAGCCTCCTCTCGTTAGCCAGAATTATCTTTAAAAGAGCACCTTGGGATTTAATTTATTAGGTTCAAAAGCATAAGTAAACAGCGTTACTAAAACACAAATACTTATGTTCCACAAATATTAAATGCCATTTTTGTGCCAGGCATTGTGCTGGGTGCTGGCTATGTACGCACAGGTGATACGAAACAGCCTAGTCCTTGTGCAGTTCATAGGTCTTTAGCAAATAATAATCTCTTATACTTTTCATGATATGCTTTTCAAAGGTCTTTTACATCTGCCATGAAGTGAAGAGTTTAAAGATTATTTATGTATGATTCATAAGTAGCAGGCCTCTCAGACATTGTTCAGAAGGAGCGCTAACCTTTGTTAAATTTGTATGTTTCTGCACCTCCCCCTCTTTCGGGCTTATGAATTGTGGATGTGCAAAACAGCTCAAAGGCAAATCAAAAACCTTTGTGAAGCACGCCTCCCTCCCTGTTCCCCAAGTGCAACTTATGGGTTGAGTCAACCATCTAAAACCTTCTCTCAAATTTGTGAAAATTGGACCAGGCATTTTCATACGAGGCTGTGACAAATGTGTAGTGCCCTAAATTTCTTGATCTAGATTCTTATCCTGCTATAATCATCATCAAGCATATAATTAAATGTAGTGCAGACAAATGTGTGTGGTGCTCGTTAATCTCGTTTTCTATGCAATTTCTTTATATAATTTATTTTCCCAGCTCTTTTAAAAACTATTTCTCTATGCTTAGCACTGTAAATGTTTGTTAAATCTATGAATGAATGAATGAATGAATCAATCAATCAATCAATCAATAATATTTCACTTTCTGCTATCCCCTGGAGAGCATGTTTCACTTTGTTTGCTCTCTTTGCTAGTCTTTTAACAATGCCCCATAAACACTGTAGTTTCAACCGGAAGTTATCTCCTTCCCACTCCATAGCCCAGTGCCTCCAAATGCATTCTGGTGTGTTGCTTTGTCTCCTCTTCTCACATGTCTCATGTTTGGGAGGTGTTTTTTGTGTTTTTGTACTTTGTAAAACATTGCATATCACAATAATTTCTAGTAACCACATAGAAACATTTCTAAACCTCATAACTTCAAATTCTTCAACTTTGTTTTATTATTTCAATGTTGTCTCCCCCCCTTCTGGGTCTTTATGTGTAAATATTCTACCTTTCCTGAAATCTATCAAAATATTTGAGCACCCATGTGCTAAGTACTTTACAAACATTACCCCTTTAAGTCTCACAATCATTTTAGGATACTGATACACTACAGTTATCTCTTTTGCACATATGAAAAGGAAGCAGAAACTCTAAATGAGGGGCTGGCCCAGCCTTACAGCTGATTACAAAGCCTGATGTTAAAGGGGCTCTCTGCCCCCCTAGAGCTGCTGCGTCCCCCCCAACAACCCCACCCCATGCTGTGCTTTGTTATGCTCCCAGTTGGCACCACCTTCTGCCTTTGTGTGTTTGAAAGACAAAAACATTGTCTAGTAAAATACTTTGACATTGATCTTTTCATCCTCTCACAAGAATTGCAAAGTCTTGTGCTAAGTTTTCTTGCTCCTGTTGTTCTATGAGGACTTTAAATGAACTCATCAATGAAGGAGCAGTTGGTAGGAGCTGTAACGTGCAAATAGGAATTGGCACTTGGCAATGCTTAGTTATATGCAGTGTATCCTGCTTCCCAGTAATTTCCACATCCCTTGTGTTTATGTGCATCTTCTGTTCTCTTAATTTCTTTGCACTAATGTCATGTTGCACTTCTTCCTCTCCAAAGCAAGTCAAGCTTTGTTGGTGGCCCATCCTGCACTTTGGAGTCTTCAGTATTATTAGATCACCCTTTGTCTCATGTGTTAGCACTCTGACTCTTGCTTCAGCTTTCCTGGAGTACCTTTTATGGATTTTACATGTTCTCATATTTAGTTTGTCTGTTGTCAAAATGATGTTATCTGCATCAGATACCTAGGCTTATGAACCTATGATAGCATCTCTCTTTTTTAATCATTTTCATTTGTCTTCTCTCTGGTTTATTTCTTTTCCTTTGAGAGAGTTTACAGAACACACGTGAAAACAAAGGACAATGTGCGTAGACTTGCCTCACTTTTTTTGTCATGATGATTTATTTCTTCCCCCACCCATTGAGTATTAAAATGTGGGTCACTTTGATATATAACATCTTCACTTATTTTAGCAGCCTTGTCTGGCAAACACTCTTTGGGATCCAGATTTAAAGAAAGAATTATTACAGTTAATCATCAAAGCCACGTTTTTGAATAAACTAACTAATGATGTTCCCAAGTCTTCATTTTGCCCTGTTTCAGGTCTGCCCTGAATCCCACACCCAGTTATATATTATATCTCTGGCATATCACTTGCCCTGTTTCATGCCTTCTGCTAAGCTTGCCAATCTTTGCAGTGAGATGCCTACATAAGCCTTGTCACCAGTGTCCAGTCATGTTAGCGGTCTACAGATTCTAATGTGTTTCCTCTCTCCCTTGTAATTATTACTGGTAGTTTCCTTCTACTGAACTTTCACCTTTTATTCATATACATTTGAATCCAAAGGTTTCTTAGAATTCTTTTTTAAAGAGCTGAAAGACTCAGCAGAAAACCATCATATATCAAACTCCAGAAATCATTAAATTCCACCTTAATCACTCTGTGCAGTTTTTGAGTTGATATGTTTGCTGAAGAATAATTTTTAACTTCTGGATGAACTCCATGGTATTGGCACACATCACTTCTGTTTTCTGTGGCATAATTTTCTTAAAGAACATTTCCTTGATTTCTCATTTCTCTTTCTGTGTGATTGTATTGTCTATTTTTAATATCATAAATCCAACCCTAGCCTTCCCTTCTTTACATATCCTATGTTTTCTGTCAAATTTTATTCTTGTCTTACATTTTCTCTATACTTTTTACCTTGATGGAATGGATGAATTCTCTCACCTGCACCTTGATTTTTGCTGTCTTAACTTTAATTTTCTATTCTTTGTTTTTCTACTCTTGTTCTCTCCATTAAATATCTCTTCAGTCTTATGGAATATTGACTTTCTTCTTGAAAGCCTTGTCTTTACTCAAGCTCCCTTTAAAATCACTCTTCATATCACTTCTAACCTCCCATCCAAATACACAATTACTCTGCAGTATGAATCAGGCTTTAGTTTAGATGAGTCCTTTCCTATTCTCATTCCCTGGGTTGGATGCTTCTGAAATGTGTTCACGTAACATCTTGTATATATCCCAGTACAGCTGTAGTCACTCTTTATTATACCTACCTGGTTCCTTATGCCAGTCAGGATGTTTTTTGAGAGCATACATGATCATCTCAGAGGCATCTTCAGCATGGTGGCTAAGAGTACAGCCTGGAGTCATGCCCGCTGTGACATTTACTAGTTTATGGGCTTGGGAGAATCACTCACTTCTATGTGTCTCATTTCTTCATCTATAAATCGGGGACATCATTATACTTGCCTTGTAATTTTTTTGTTTGTAAGAATCGAATGCTTAGAACAACTTGCAGCATAACTCACAGTAAATGCTCTATAAAGTTTGCCATAAGGTTTACTATAATAATAATGACTATTATTAGTCACAGACATGTTTCCAGGCTATCGAGCACAATATGTGCCATAGACGAGTACTCAATTTATGCCTGTTGAATAAATGAACTAATAAAAGAGTAAATGATATTGAAAATAATGAACTCAGATAAACAATCAAGAAACATAAAAGAGTGTACATAAACTGAGATATAGTAGAATGGGAATTTCTCAGAGGCTGGATTGCTCTCCTTTTTTCCTTCTGACTGGCAGATGTATCTAGAAAGGAGCAGATCTTCCAGATGAAACTGCACCTCAAAATAGCTGGGCATTGATAATTAGTATGCACTTTAGAGATATCCTTTGTTATCTCAAGAAACTTCCCATCTGGCCTCTTCCCAAATTATACTTCTGCCAAATATTCTCAGCTGATGAGAATTTTCTGCTTTTTCCATGGCATTATATGAAAAGGGAACTTCTTTCATATTTTTAGAAGCTAAATTCCTTCTTTCACACAAATTCTGTCAATTGTGTCACATCTTCCTTTTTCCTGAATTTGTCACAGTGTTAGAATGGACATGCAAGTAAATATCCTATAACCCCATGCTCTTTCAGATCGTGTCTAGCTAGTTCTTGTGTAGATCTTTGTTGTTGCTATTACTGTTTTCTTTTCTATCGCCTTCATGGATAGGCAGCCAGAATCTTTTCAACTGGTAGTATGCATAAAAAAATCAGGATGTTTGTGCATTCCTCGTTCTTTTGTTTTTCTTTTGAAATATAGTTGTGTATATACTCACATGTCTAATCGCACATCGGATTTCCCTGGAATGACTCTAAATTCAGTTCTTAATTTTCCAAAATCTGTTTTTTCATTTGGCATTCACTGATTTGATATCTGTTGACAACTGAGAATGTGGTATAAGAAAAGCATAGGCAGTTAGCCTTTAAAGAAGTGTGTAGTCTTGTCATGTTAATTTAATAGTATTTTACATATAATGGTAATAATAATTCTAGTAAAAATTGACATTGATTTAGCCTTTCCTATGTTCCAGCATTGTTCCAAGCATTTTACATATATGTATTAACTCATTTAGCTCTCACAAAAAGCCTGTAAGTACTATTTGTATTCCCAGTTTATAGATGAGAAAACTGAGGAACAGAGATTCTAATGACTACTTGTTATTAAACACACATTGGTTAAAAAAGATTTAAAAAATAAAAATGAAAAATTAATGGCTTCTCTTTTGGCATGTTTAAGATGACTTTTTAAAACTAAAATTCTCTCCTAATGATGACTGGAGCCCTGCCCCTCGATGGGATAATTGGCAGAACCTGTGGGATCTTATTTGGAATTAACATTCTCTACTGTAATTTTGTTTCTGTTTATTTCTAAATTTTCTTTTTGTTCCGCTGGAAAGGAAAGATTATGCTCAGTTTTAAATATTAAAAACCTACAAATTGTTTTGTTACAATAAAACTAAATGTGTACACATAAAAAATGAAAAATTAAGCACTGTATTATTAGGAATTGAATAAGGTAAAAAAATATCTAATTTTTAATATAGTAATTTTTATCAGCTCCAAGGAAGGATAGAGTGTCATGATATATGGTTGTCAGAAGTAAGTTTTGAATTATAGTTAATTTGGACATTAAAGACTACATAAAATTTGAAATGGGCATGAAGAGGAAAATAATAAAAACTCAAAATTAACTAAGTGCTGACTTTGATACTGCCTAAGTATTTTACCCTTATTATATAATGTAAGCTTCAAATTACTATTATTTTTTAAAATTTTTTATTGGGGAATCAGGGAAGGGGAACAGTGCTGGGGAATTGGGGAAGGGGAACAGCCAAGTCGTTGTCCTTCAGTCTTAGTTGTGGAGGGCGCAGCTAGCTCAGCTCCAAGTCCAGTCGCCATCCGGCTGCCCATTGGCAGCTCACAACCGCTCAGCTCAAGGTGCCACCATGTTCAATCTTAGTTGCGGGTGGACGCAGCCCACCATTCTATGCAGGAGTTGAATTGGCAATCTTGTTGTTAGGAGCATGTGTTCTCACCAGCTGAGCCATCCTGCCACCTGTTGGCAGCTCAGCAACAGCTCAGCTCAGGCTCAGCGTCACTGGCCCATGTGGGAATTGAACCGGCGACCCTGTTGCTCAGAGCTGGCACTCTTAACCAACTGGGCCACTCTGCCAGTCCCAAATTATTTGTATAAGGTAGTTACTATTATCATCTCCATTTTATAGAAGAAGAAATTGAGGTTCAGAGAGGTTCAATATTTTGCTCAAGGTCACAGACAGATTAAGCGGTAGATTCAAAGAGGAAGATTCAAACCAGGTAGCTGATTATAGAGCTCTATTCAACCACTGCAAACAGCTCCCCTTGCTGAGGAAAACTAGTTTAATTTATTGGAAACCATAGGTAAGAAAGGGAAGAATGGACACAAAAAACAAATACGAAATAAGCAAAATAGAAGAAAGAAATATCATGTTCAAATAGCCAAGAAAGTTGTAAAGAAAAAGACATCAAACGAATAGCAGTAACCTCTACATTTCTGGTATTGTTATCAGATATCATAAAATAATAATATTGAACTTTAAAATGTATTTATAGAATTGTCTGAATGTATTTAGCTGGCACTTCTAGATCCTTTTGTAGGTAAACTTTGGTAGAGATATAGAGTTGTCAGTCAAAGGAAAGATGGAGAAAGGATTCCAGAGGGCCAGCAGTCAGCAGGCCACCTTCACGATGCCCCCAGTTGAAAGTACTGATCCTGAAGTAGACCTTCTGTTAGGAACAAGCTGGGACTTGAATTTGCCTGGCAGGGGTTCCCTAAGCAACTTCTCTCTTTATTACATATCACCAAGTTTAAAGTCCTGAACCAGACTGATAGGGCTGCAGGGTCTAAACACCCTAGGACCTCAAAATTCTGAAACCCCTCTTATTTTCGAGCTCTTATAAAAATAAATCTCATTTTTACACCAACAAAAAATAATTTCCAATTGGGTTAAATTAAAGTGGTTTTGTGGCCAAAGAAAGGGTTCTTGGTGTCATCACAAGGAAGAATTCAGGGACATACTAAATAAGCCAAACAAGCAGTGGATTTATTGGGGCAAAGAAAGGAAATAATACACTCTTAAAATGGTGTGAGAGTGGGCAGGCCCAGAAGAAGAACAACTGCTGGAGAAACAAAGAGATTTAGGAATTTATTATAATGAGGATGCAAAATAGTCAAGAATTAAGGATGGTATCGCAGGTGTTCCCAGGCAGTTCCTAGCTGACCCAACCACTTCTTCCTATCAAGAGGTGGGATTCCTTTGTCCTTATTTGGTTCTTGTCAGAACTGTCATGGCGACATAGGGGGTGGAGATTTTTTCTTGCCCACAATGCTAACAGCATTATAATCCATTATAATTAGCTAAAGTTTACCTTGAGTGGCAAGATGGCGTTCTGAGTCACCAAAACCTAGTTCTGGCTGGTCTGGTAGCTGCACCTTTTCTAAAAATGATCTCATCTCCTCCTTCCTTCGTCTCCCCTCACATCCTCCATTCTTTCCTCCTCCCTCTCTCCCCGTGGCCCTATTCTTTCCGCCTACGTTAACAGTCTGGTTATATACAATAAATAAATTAAATGGTGTGTTGGCTTCTTATTGCTGTTGTAGTAAGTTACCACAAACTTTGTGGCTTAAAACAACACAAATTTGTCATCTTACATTTTTGGAGATTAGAAGTCTGAAATAGGCTTTATGAGGAGAAAGCTCAAGTGTCAGCACAGCTGTGTACTGGAGGCTCTAGAAGAGAATCTGTTCCTCGCCTTTTTCAGCTTCTAGGAACTGCCCGCTCCTTGGCTAGTGGCCACATCACTGACCTCTGCTTCCATCATGATGTCTCTTTCTCTGACTGTGAACCTCTTGCCTCCCTCATATAAGGACCCTTGTGATTACACTGAGCCCACCTGGAAATCCAAAACAATTTCCCCATCTCACAATCCTTATTTACATCTGCAAAGTCTCTTTTGCCATATAAGATAACATGTTTACAGGTCTGTGGATTAAGAGGTGGGCACCTTTGGGAGGCCAACAGCCTGCCTACCACAAATAGTGAAAGTAAACCTGTGAAAGAAAAAGAAGAAACTACTAGAAATAAATGTGTTTGGAGAAGAATGTTATAAGCATGGAGTGAATGAGGAAATCAGAAAAAAAAGGAGACTGACACACCAAGTTTCAGAAATCTACATCCATGGGAAAAACATATCGCATTAAATAAAATAACAGGCAAATGAAGTCTAGAGTAATAATTGCAGCAATTATGGCAACATATAAGTAAATAATGCTATTGATTAACAAATAATATTATTTATCAGTAAGAAATATATAAATGCCTCAAAAGGAGAAGGTGTGAAGGAAATTTAAAAGACCAATAATAAGCATGAAAAACAATTCAAACTTACTAGTTAAGAAATACAAACTATACAAAAAAAATACCATTTTTGTTATCAAATCAAGCAAGATTTAAAACACAATATTGACTAAGGATAATAAAATGGTTGTGAAACATGTATGGCCAATAAGTTTTAAATGTTTCAAACTATATGGTGAATAACTTGGGAGTGTACGTCAATGGTCTTTAAAATAGTTAGCACTTTATCTCAATTATTTCTATTTCAGAATTCATGAATTAATAAGAATAAAATATAAATATTTATTTACAAGTCTTTTCACTGTAGCTGCATTTGTATAGGGCAAAAATTAGAAAATAATTTATCTAAAAACCAAATAATTGGTTATATGTATATTACAGTGGACCCTTATATAATGAAATGTTATATTGCTCTAGAGATGCTATTTTCAAAGATGATTTTTCAGAATACATTATTAAAGGCTAAAAGTCAGGCACAGACAACATTGTATTAGTCCAATTAGGCTCTGCTGGAATAACAAATATCAAAAGCTCAGAGGCTTAAAATTTCTCATTCATGTAACATCTGCTGTGGGTTCAGTGGTGCTCCACGGTACCGGGTGGCTCAGGGCCTCAGCCTGATTCCACGTGGTGGCCCTGCCAGCTGAACCTAAGGCTCAGGGTTCACCCCAAATGTCAATGACTCAATACAGTAAACATAACCAGCCATATGGTTTTAGATAACTGAAAAAGAGGTGGAAGTATATTCCTTTCACCTGCAATAGAATGAGATAAAAATTAGTGATAATAGTTTCTAAAACAGGTATATATTGGTTGGTCCTGATTTTTTTAATGATGTGTGTGTGTGTGTGTGTGTGTGTGCATATACATATATATAAATATATATATATAAATTTATATTTATATATATATATAAATATAAATATATATATAAATATATATATCTCATATAGTTTTATTGATATATGTATATATATATCATATACAAATATAACTATATGTACTTATTTACTTCTGTGTATCTAAACTAGGGGTTGGCTCAGTATGGCCCTGATCAATATGGCCAGCTGCTTGTTTTTGTACAACCAGCCAGCTAAGAATTGTCTTTACCATATTTAAATATTTGAATAATATTTGGTGATACATGAAAATTTTCTGATATTCAAATTCCCATGTCCATAAGTAAAATTTTATTGGAAACACCACCTTGCTCCTTCATTTACAATTATCTTTGGCTGATTTCAAATATAACAGCAGAGCTGAGTTGTCACAGCAGAGATCACATGACTTAAATAAAAAAGAGTAAATAATTTACTTAAAAGCCTTTACAGAAAGTTTGCTGACACCTACTCTAAATGCCTAGGAAAAGCAGGCATAAAAACAAAATTCTCATAGTAATTACTTGCAGGTCTGGGATTTAAGATAATTTTTGGTTTTTATACATTCTTCTATTTTCTAAAATGTCTACAATGAATAGATATTACAGCCATATTTGGGGAAACACTGGAGAAATTAATAAAAATAAAAATAACACCTATACAGAATCCCTCAGAATATTCTTACATAATTAGTTCCACATCTGTCTTTTCTCTGGAGGTCTCCAACCTGGCAAAAGACAAGGGAATGTTACTAAAGATAGGACCTGGCTTCCTTTCTAATCTCTTCTCCCAGTCCTCTCCCCCTCATTCTAGTCTCTATCCACACTCCCCTTTTCTCAGTTCGGCAAAAAACCAAGCTCATTCTGTCATCACAGCCTCTACACTTGCTTTTCCCTAGGGAGCCCTTCCTTCATATTTTCACATGGCTGACAACTTTGTCATTCAGATCTTAGCACAGATGTCACCTCATGAGAGATCTCTCCTGACTCCTCTGTGTAATATTGTACACCACCACAGCTAGTTTCTACCACATTTTGCTGTTTTCTTTTTTCTATGCACATACCACTATCTGCTTTATCTCATTTGTTTGTTTATACTCCTATTGTCTATTAGAATTGAAAATCCACTAATGCAGACTAATTATCCGTCCTTCATCACTGTAATATCCTAGATTATTGGACAGTGAATTGTGAAAGATTAAAAATATATATACATAATTATTATATAAATATATAAATAATTATTATATATTTATATAATTATTACCCATTCAGTATATGTTATAGACACATTAACGGCTTAAACAAGCCCAGTGAAAAGCCAAACCCCCTCCTGGGAAAAGCCTTTGTAGTTCAGCAAAATCCCTACCTTTTTGTTAGTCACCTATTAACACTTGAATTTTCAATTAAACTGTGCCAGTGACAATAAAAAAGTGGTTCTTACATTTGACATGATATATTGCTGATTGAAGATAAATATGCAACTCTAAGCAAATTTAGTGCAAATAATTAAGAAGATTTATTTGAAAAATCATATGATGTGTGGGTCCACTAATTTGTTCTTTGTTTTTGTGGCAACAGCTCTGATGGTACAAGGACAAAATGGATGAATGTGTACCTCATGAGCATCAACACACATTTGTTAGATAGCTGATTTGTAGAGAGATAAATGATAAATGTTACTATTTTCAAGAAACATGTAGAAAATGAGGGAAAGAGACCTGTATAGACTGGTTATAAAGATGAAGTATTATAAAGATAACACTTGTTGTCAATATAAATTTAAAATCTTGTAATAGCCAAATTTATATTTTGAGAATCATATTCCCGAGTCTTAACTGCTAATGGGAGAAAGTGAGATATTTTTGAAAGTCAAAACTAAAATTAAGTTTTGAAACTTATCCTTTTGCCTATGCAGTTTCTGAACTTCCTTTACTTTTAGAGGAGGACAGATAACATTATATGGCTTAACCAAAAAATTAGTTTCTTACAACCCATTATACCTAGAGACGAAGACCTAATCCTCCTCTTCAAGTTATAGTCTTGGGACTGTCGTCTAATTTCCCCTTTTATTTTCTACAATATATTTTCATATGATATCTTTCAAAATGTCATATAAAACCAACTATTGTCAGAAACTATTTCACTGAGTTTAAGGCATTCATAAAATTAAAAATATATAGAAAGAAATTATATGTATAGGCAGGACAGCTAGAGAATATTTCTCCCTTTCTAAAATTCTTTATCTTTCCCATGCCTTTGCATTTTTTCAACTCTTCACAATTTTTATTTATTTTTTCCTATACACATCTACTTAGATTCAACACCAGTCTTCATTTGAAGGAGTCTATACTTAGAGGTTAAAATTTCATATTAGTGTTGGTTAAATGGCACTCCCATAAAACACGGCTAATTGGTAGAGGAGGAGTGTACTCTTTGCCAAAAAGAAGAAAATACTACATTAAGGAAGAGGCAGCAACTGTGACCTGCGTACCGTGGAAAATGTTTACATGCCTAATGCAATGGAACAACCTTGCTCTATTGTGTGGAAAAAGGTAAATCTCACAAGCGTTGTTTACTACTCAAAGATGTATTAAATCCCAATGTTGTGGCCACAGGGGTATCTTTCAAGTCCTATCATTACTACTTTTACAGATAAAGTATTTTGTCTATATTATTCTTGAACAAATTTCAAAATGCCTTCATGATACAGTTTAACACAATTATTTTTATAAAATGAATGTTGTGGTTTCTCTTCCAACACTGTCAGAAAGCTATGTCCATGAGATCTGTTTCCTATTCTTATCTTATCTTATCGATAAAATAAACCACTCTTCCTATTCCATGTCCACTATAGTCACTGCAGCTATATGCCTCTGCCTATTGGTGGGAGGTGAGTGGAAGTTATGTGTACTCCTACCAGATCTGAATCATAAGCATCTTTACTTCCTCAGAGGCCAACTGAATTGAATGTTGATCCAAGTTGCAGACTATTGAGCTATCATCAATGCACTGCTCACCAGTTCTGTGTGAATGAGATATGAAGCAGTGTAGCCCCCATTTCTCCACTGCCTATGAAGTTCACTTAGCTGTAAAAATAAACTACTGCTCTCTTAAGTCACTGAAATTTCACAGATGTTTTGTCATAGTGACTACAGTTGGCCCTAGAACAAGGGGAATTAAGAGTGCTGACCACCTACGCAATTGGAATGCGTGTATAATTTAAGTCGGTCCTCCATGTACAAGGATTCCCAATGGCCAGTTGACCTTTGAACAATGCGGATTTGAACTCTGTAGGTCCATTGAAAAGAATTGTGTTTACATGGACCTGGACAGTTCAAAACCACGTTGTTGGAGGGTCAAGTCTAATTACATTAAACAATACAAAAATCTGCAACAATATGTTTATCCGTATTGCTATCCAGCTTTTCCCCATGACGGTAGTTAATTCTCTTATTTCCTTTAGCCATTTGCCCAAATAGATTTCAAGTAGAAGAACAGAGAGTAAAGAATATCCCTTTCTCTCTTCAGTAAATATTAAATATTTATTGAATATTTCCATCATGCTAAACACCATGTCTACCGCACATACGCGGTTGAACTGCACAAGTGCTGGTGTGTGTTGTCACTAAGGTTGTGCGATTCTGGAGCCAGTGACAGTGGCATCAGCCTGCCCCTCCACAGGCAGCACTTCTATCTGTAGCAGCAGCAGCTCCTTTAGCTGCTTATTTCTGTAGCATCTTTGGGAATTATCCTTACCAAAACATATTTCTTTTGGCCTTCCGGTGATTATGCAAATCATTTAATGATTCTCTGTGCTAAAGTGTTTTTTGCTCAAAATGGCTTCAGTGGATATTGTTCTTTAAAACTGAAACTTGTACCACAAATATTAGGTGTCCCAAGACTGTATCAACAGATGTCTCAGTCTTTCGACTCCAGTTTGAGAAGCATTGCGTTTGATGCTAAATTTTATTTTAGGATCTCACTTAGTAAATTCTGTGATTGCAAACCCAAATTTCAAAGCAAGAACTGAAGTCCATTAGTATTCAATTATAAGATGTTCATTCAGATAACTCAGAATAGATTCATCTTGTTTATTAACAATATGAAATAGAAAACCTACAAAAGTGTATATTAATATGTGAACCTGTAAACACCCAGGGTGCTACTGGTCCAAGATTGAAAATTGTGGTTAAAGCATATATAGCTGCATAATGCTTGGCACAGTCAGGAGAAAGCACTAAATTTTTCCTAACTGTAAATATAATGTTGTCATTAAATACCAAAGAAGATAATAAAGTGGAAGTACTTTGTAAAGTGGTAAAGTGGTGTACACATTGTTGATAGTATCATCTACATGAGTGCCTCACATTCTCTTAGTGCCGTAGTGACAGTGGCGCAGTGTCACATTACTGTAACTGAAGGACAATACGATGTATATTTTATCTACTGAAGGCAAGGATAGAAATTGCATTAAGAGCCCTTCATTCTACAGACAAGATTCAAGTTCAGTAGCACTAGTGTAAACAAAAGAGGAGTCCAATAATGGAATGCCCATAGCGAGTCTCTAGGTCAAGATAGAGAGAAGCCTGCGTATAGAACAGTTTAAATTACTGCTTCTCAGGTTCTACTTTACTCTGGAGCTTTCAAGCTGTCATTAAAACACCTTTCACCAGGCTGAACTTGCAATTGAAAATAAATCAATCTTGAGGTGATTGAAATTACTACTGCCTGACTTCTCTCACTTTGTCATTCCACAGGAAGTCAGTATTGACAGTGGATAGAAAATTAACTGCCATTTTTTCTTTCATTTTGTTGCATCACAGGCTTCAACAAACATTAACCATAGCATCATTTTTTCTGTGAACACTAAGACATTAATTATAAATTTAGTATATGTTTCCCATATTCATTTTATATATATTTTCCTCAGTTCATATGTCTCAGAACTTAATTTTAAAATCTCCTTTGAGTTCTAGGCCTTAAAATTAAAAAATATAAAAAAATTTACATACTATTGACACATATATATATATATATATGTATGTATATATGTAGGATAGATCTATATAGTAAATGTAAACATCATGGATATAATATATATTTTGTGTAATATATCTTTATAAATATTAATATTAATATTATGGATGACCAAACTTTCACAGATCATTTTATTGATTAATTTATTAGTTAACTATATTCTACTTTCTTTGAATTCATTGATTCTACTTTTTTTTTTTAAGATTTTTTAAATTGGGGAATTGGGGGAGGGGAACAGAGCTGGGGAATCGGGGGAAGGGGAACAGATAAGTTGCTGTCCTTTTGTTGTTCAGTCTAGTTGTGGAGGACATCGCTTCACTGGCCCATGTTGGTATTATCATTGCGCTCTTCCCGAGTGAGGCAGATTGGCCACCGGCCTCTGGATGGCCACTCACAGCAGCTCTTGGCAGCTCATATCAGCTGCCCACCACTTACGCTGGCTGCCGGCCACACACGGTAGCTTATGGCAGCCCACTGCACCAGGGGCTGCAGCCTACGCCATCACTGGCGACTCATGGCAGCCCAGCTCCAGGTCGAGCTGTTGTTCACCATCTTAGCTGAAGAGGGCAGTGTCACTGGCCCTCAAGTGGGATCCGAACCGGAGCCCTGCTGCTCAGAGCTAGTGTCCCAAGCTAGCTCTTAACCAACGCGCCACTCAGCCGGCCCTCTATTTTATTTTATATAGCACCTTCATAGTCAACCACAGAACTTCATTTTTGCACCAACTGACTTTTTAAAGCCCTGTTTCTCTCTTCTATTCACTTTATATTCAAGCAATCAATATGCTTTATAAATTTGCTTCATTGTCTCCCAGACTGCACCTATTCTTATCATTTTCTCTGTAGGTCGCATACTCATTGCCTCACACCTGTGCTAAAGCAATAACCACCCTGATAATTTCCCGACACAATTCCCTTTTCCTATCTCCACTTCCACACATTTCCTTCGCCAGTTTCCATCCTCTTAAAGTGGATGTTTACCATGCTGCAAACTTGGTCAAGAATCTGTACTCAGTCTCACCATTTTTTTGCAAATTTTACCAAACCAAAAAAATTGTTAATCTTATGAAAAAGAGTTCAGTGTGACTTAAGTGAACAAATGTAATGGCATTTCTTTGCTACACAACCCCGTAGAACCTACAGCATGCTAACACACACTGTAAATCGCTATAAGGGTAACAGTTCCCAAGTAGAATATTTAGGAGAGGAAGGGAGATAGCATTAATAACTAACAGAATACCAATGTTTTGCAAAACACCATTACAGGAAAGCTAATCTGTGAAAATCCTTTTGAAAAAGCCTATTGTTAAAGTCTGACTATTAAGTAGCTCACACATGTTTTTAAATCTCCTCAACAATTGTCATGAGCCATATTCTAAGTGGTTTTCTGACATCCTACACAAGGTTTGTTCGTTTTCAGTTCTGAGACATTGCTCATGCAGCGTTCCAAGCAAAAAAACATCACCCTCTTCCTCTTCAACAGTTTTTGCTCAGGACCATTATGATTTGGGTAAAACACCCATCTTCTAAAAAGCCTTCCTTAATTACTTCCATTTTAGGCTATTATGTTTTAAGTTAGAGCCATAGTAGATAGGCAAATACTTTACTTTTCCATCTAAGAATTATATCCTCTTATATATAAACCTTGTCTTTCTGATTGTGATGTAGCTTAATTTTGAGGTGCAAAATTTCTAATTCTTTTGCTGCCCATGGTAGTTCATGTTAGCCAGTGGGTACCAATAGGTTATTTGGCCAGTGTGTAGTGGGTTACCCACTGAGTTGGCAGGTTCTTAAGGGGCAGGCAAAGGACATGCCACCCATGGCTCAAAGACAGCAGCTTGAGAGGCCAAGAGAGACACTTCAGCTGGGGTAGCTTGGGGAGAGTGGCCATCTAGTGAAGAAACTCTGAAGGCTGGAGCATTGTGTGCCAACCAGCCCAGCCCGTGACAACCAGCTTGCCATAGAGCAGAGCCACATGGCTCTATAGGCCTGAGGTGGGCTGGAAGGTCCCAGCATTCTGCACCTGTGCGTCAGTATGGCTGTGGTCCTGCCAGGTACCTGCTCAGTCTGTTGCTGTGGGTAAGAGCCCATAGCCTTCCACCCTCCTTGGGGAGGTGGCCCTTGCTCATCTACTTACCAGTTAGGGATAGAATGGGGGTCTGTGAGGCCAGGCCTGAGATGCAGGGATCCTGAAATGACTTTGGTATTGCAAGGGCCAAAGTGGATGAGGAGTGTCTGCCCCACAATGAAGCATTGCTTCATTCTTCCTGTTTATGTTTGTCTCTAGAATGAGTTACTAGTTATAATGTCATTATGTGATATTTTCCTCATATATTTTTTGTTAGTAGCTACAACCATAAAATATCCTTCCGGCTGCTATACTCAAGCATGCTGTCAATATCTCTGGATACATTTTAAATGGACAGTAGCAGCATGGTGAGTCAACAGCTGACAGTGACAGTATGGCAACAGACACTCAGTACTTACATATAAATGAACATTATTTCTGACAGCTTATGCATGACTCAAGAAAACAACTTGCAATATACCATATACATGAGAGAAGGGACTCAGTGGTTTTCACCAGGGAATATACTTATAATGCTTTATTAGCAAAGGGACAATATGTACATCCGTTATATGTGTAATATAAATTATGTAAATTTAACTATCAAGAAATGAAAGTATTTGAAACTGAATTATATTAAAGGTTTAACATTTGTCAATTCTGAGTAATGAAAATATGAAGTAATATTGTGTTCTTTATAAATTTCTACATGTATATCTTCATATTTCTTCATTAAAAAACGAAGATAGTGATAACAATTCTGCATAATTCATGGGAGTTTTTTGTGAGATCAATAACAATTTATACCTTGGTGTCATTTTATTTGAATCCCATAGATCATCTTGTTTTGAATCTGTGTTTTCTAAGCAGCCTCCTGATTATAATTGCCTGCTTTAATGACCTTAGTGTATTGTTTCTCATGAATTCTAGTTTTCATTTTAACTAATATTTTAGCATTTTGTTATATACTTTGCTCTCTGTGTACTCAGTGATATGAGTCTGTTTCAGATAGATCCTTACTGATATACTTAGGTTTTTTTTAGCTGCCTGAGTCTGTATAGGTGAGAGTCAGATTCTAAAAGTGTTTCTGATCATCTGGGTGAGGGTCCTGCATTTTGGTCTGGTGAAGGGGGTTGTCATGCATGAATCCCAGGCATCTGCACCCATATTCTCACATAGTGAGTAAATACCACCTTCTGTTGGGTTTTCGAAAAAGTCATGATGCATTTTTGCAATGAAAAGCATAGAAAAAACACGTCATGACTTTCTGACAACCCAATAAGTTTTCTTACTGTAGGCATCGGGCACCTCTTGATACTGCCCTCACCTTAGCAAATCCTTTTTCATTGCAACTACACTAAAACTCACCAAATCAATATATTCACTATACAGAATCTATTTTCTTTATTTAGTGAAATGTTTTCCTAAAGTTACACAAAGGTGCAGTTAGAATCTTTCTTTGATTCTGAGACATGAGACAATAAATTTCAGTCATTAACCTAAGGATTAAAACACACACAACTTTGTCTCAATGCCTTGGACTTTATATATTTATCCAGACTTTGATTTAAGTTTGACTGTTCCTGAAAATGCATTGGCACAGCATAAAATTGAAAATTTCTTTAAATACTCTAAAGGGATATTATTCAAGGTATGTTCTGTGGAGAGTGAGTGACCTGTCTGTACTCTGAAATAGGATATGTAAGATTCCATTTTCACTAACATATGAGAACCAATTAGCATTGCTCTGTGCTCTATAGGTCTTGTCTCTGTGATAAAAAGGGCAGCATAGAAAAAGCTCTGATGGAAACTCTTCTCAGAAATATTCTGCTACTGTATCCATAGGCCTTTTAAATAATGGTAAGTAGAAATCTAGGAAGTGTATTTCTATATAAGGGATAAATGAGGTAATTTTATCAATTAGAGAATGTAGATCATGAATATTTGTCTTTAAACATCTCTTCATAGAGATAAAAAATAGCATCGTTATTATATTTTACATAAAGCCATTTTTTTTTGGTTCAAAGCAATCTCAACTCAATGCCCTCACCATTCTGATTGGCATAATATCTTGTTTTCTCCGTTATATATAATTGAATGCAACTAAAACTTGTGACTTAATTCCTTAAAAGAAAGTATTTCCAGTCTTAAAGTCATGTTAGAATTTTAAAATATTGTATCTAAGTATAAATTATGTTTGTGATGGAATCTATACATTTTACTTTGTAGTTTGAAGTCCATGTTTAGAAGACTCATTTTTTTCCTCAATAAAATTGGCATCCATCGTTGTTTAGAGAAGGAAGAAGTCATCTAACTAATAATAAAAGCCAAATTTATTATTTACATACATTGGGCTATTCGAAATCAGGAGAGATGAGATCAATATGAACTATTTTGCAAGTTGCAAACATATACAGTTGTGAATTTGTGAATGAAGCCTTTGAGGCTAAGTTAGAAAAGCACAGACGATATTAGAAATAAGTAGTTCTGCTTTCTTTTTTTTTTCTCTTTTTCTTTTTGCTCTGTTCAATGTGCATAAAGCAAATATCTGCTGATTGATGCTCACTTATACAGAAGTCAATAAAATGGATGGCAGGACAGCAAACAACGATTTTATGGCTCACAATGCCAAGTTCATGATCAATAGCAGCAGCAAAAGCTGCGGTGACTGGCACTGACTATTAAAGTTCACAGAAATGAACCATGGAAGCTGTTTTCTATGCCTTTGTTCTATTTTCTTTCCCTCACATAGCTATGGCCTCATGAAGTGAGTTTATTCACTATTGGTCTGGTGGGACTCAATCTTTATTAGCCATCTGATCTTCAAAAACGTCTACAAAGTGATGCACAAAGACAAAAATCTCTGCACTGGGCTCTGTTATAGATAAAATTTAGTACATTTATAAACTTTCCAACAAGAAGCTTCCTACACAACTTCTGTATATTACTATGTTTGTATGAGCCTTTGTGTAAAAAATGAAATGATTATATTGGTTTTGTTACATTAGAGTTGAGTGAATTATAATATTTGGACAACTTATATAATGGAAATTTTATAATGGAAATATGCAGGAAATAAATTGCATTTATATAAATATATCATAGCTTATACATTAGCCTTGACATACATGTTTAAACCTTTGCAGGCATGATTCTATATCATTCCTCTCACCTCAATTTTAATTTTTATTAATGGCCTCATAACCTTTGTCAAATTGAAACAATCTTTGCAGAGATGCTGAAGAGTGCACCAGTTTAGAGAAGGAACCTGGCATCAGATGCACCTGGGACTGAATCCTGACTCTGTCCTTTACTAGCTATGTAGAATACGCTGTACTATTTTGTTTGTTCACTTGCAAAAAAAGACACTATTAATAAGAAGTTTATATGGTTTTCTTTTAGGTTTAAAAGAGACAATGCATGTAAACCTATTTACCACATTACCTGGCAATGTGGTAAGGAAACACTCAAAACTGATAGCTGTGAAAGCTATCTTCATTATTTTTCTTATTTATTATTAGAACCTGCTCATTCACAGCTAATAATTAAGTCACAATTTACAAACAAATGTTTAAAATGGAAAAAAAAAGCTATTTGGAAGCTTCAGATCTTACAATTTGGATGTCTAATACAATGAAACTGAAGTACAGACAAAACTCAATTGCTTATTTCAACGTACTGACTGAAACACGGTCTAACTTAGTTAAAATGTAGTCAGACGGGCAAAATGTGTGCATTTATATGGAACAGTTATTACCTTAATTTTGTATTATTCATTCTCCCTCATTTGTTCTCTAGCACCTGACATGCCTTTAATGCATTTTTAGTTGGGCATTTTATTAATTGAAATTTCAATTAATCTGAAGTTGTCCAGGAAGATTGGAATCTGCTACATGTGTTTTTTTTTTCTTTGAAAACTACATTGTGCAGTAATATTCATAGCTACACCCACTCTCCAGCAATTTTGAGTTGTGTGGAATGAGTCATACAGACATATGCATGTGTATTTTTATCTGGCTAGAAAATGTCATGCCCATCGAATTCTCAGTCTTCTAAATACATGCACTTCTGGGCTTCAGACCTCTTTCTTACATGCATGGAATGCAACATGTGAAATGCTATTGTGTAATGTATATGTTATTTTTTAAATCACTCAATAGAACCTATTTGGTGCATTGAAAATGTTCTTTTAATGAAAACTACCATTGTATTTATAATTTTTAATAAAATATTTTATAAGACCTAAAAGAAGAATAAACAATGGTCATTATTTAGAATAAAAAATGTGAGGCTGCCTATAAATTAATAAAGAGATTTTGATATTCTTGTTTGATTTCACATAGTATAAAATAATAACACAAATACATGCAAAGATAGATACCTTGTTTGGATTTTTCTATGAAAGTTGAGCAAAGAAATGATAGAGTGATCAAAATTATTTTTGAATAAGAAATATTTAAAGTTAAAACTTCATATTGATTAATAAAATATCTGCTAATTAGTCACTAACATATTGTATGACTGTGAAGATTATTAAGTAGAAGCTTCACTTAAGGTGGAGTTGGGAGGGCCTGTACGGGAAGCTCTCATTGTCAATTATCCCAAGTAGGAAAGGGGCATACTTTACTTCTCTAGCAGGGAGACATTTTTCTACTCTACTAGTTCAGCAGGAAGAAGGGGGATCTTCTCCTCATCAAGCAACCACTCAGCCATTGTAAGATTTACAACTCAGTCAATGAAAAATCCAGTACACTTTAAACTCCCAATTTCCTCCAGTGGACTCTGTTTACAACGGCTCTTATGTATGAACTCCCCCTTTTTTCTATAAAAGAACATTCCTCTCCTCTGTTCTCTGGCCTTGAGCATTATTCTGCATGTCCCAAATTGCAATTCTTTATTGTTCTGAAATGAACCCATTCTGCTGGAGAAATATCTGACTGTGTATTGTTTTTTAGGTCAAGATGCCCTATAATAAGTTGGTATGCTCTCATATATTATCAAAACAACTACTCCCAGGTCAGTCTTTATGTATTACTTTTATCCTTTAACTATAATTTTATATTACTAGCTTTAGTTTAAAGTTCTTTTGTCATTTGCCTCACCCTGATACCTCTTAAAGTCTTGAGAAAATCAAATACTTTGAATCAAGATTGTCTCACAGTCCACATTAACCATTGAGTTATTTAAAGCAAATTAATCTAACAAATCTTGGTGTATTTTCAAATTTCCTTAATCATGCTGATTTAAACCAAAAATAGACAAAAACAGCTTATTTATTCAGGCAGAATATAATCAAAACATTGTAAGAACAGAGTCTGTGGCTCCCAACACGCACACACTCCCCCCACATAAACACCTTTACCAAAAGTCAAGCTCATTTGCATGAGACTCAAATTCCTTTGTTCTGGCCACAACCACCTTTCCAGCCTTGTCTCCACTACACTAAATGCCTGATTCACCCTTTTCTTGAACACTCAACACTTTCCAACTTTTGCACATGCATAATCCTCTGAGGAAAATCAATATTGTTCGTTCAGCTGGATTATTGTTTGTATGGCTAGAAATGGGGACAGATAGGGCTGGAAAGATGAATTTGATTCAAAGTATGCAAGGTTTTGACTCTTTGCCTATAAAATTTGAGTTGCTTTTATTAAGCAACAGGAACATATTTATAATATTTTAGTAAAAAAGTGTTGTAGAAAGATCAGCCAGGCAGCACTATACTAGAAAGCTTAGAAGGAATAAAAAAGTGATGTATACTGAATGAGGAAACTGTATTTGAATGGATAGGAAGTGAAGGAGTACAATGAATTGATAAGAGCATAAATGTACATCCTAGTTCCCCTGCTTACCAACTGCTTGGAGTTGTACAAGTCACTCAGTTGCTCTAACGTTTACCTCATTTTACAAATGAGGATAATAAAGTTACTACATTATTAATTTGTATGAGAATAAGAATTTAATGAAATGATACATACAAAGTATGTAGCACAGAGCCTACCTAGCTCATAGTAAGTCTTCAAGAAATATTGCTTATTTCATTGTTATTGTAAAATCAAATAAATTTGACAGCACATTGGCTGTAAGTGTCAAAAAAAAAAAGAAAGACTAGAAAATCATTCTAAGAATTCTAGCTTGAGTGCCAGGAATAAGAATGACATCAATAGAATTTAAGAATATAGGAGGCAAAAGGTCTTTAGAAGAGAAGAAGCTGTTTTTTTACTTTTTTTTATTCAAAGGAGTGGTGGGATGTCCAGGTAGAACTTATTCAGTAAGAAGTTAGAATTGTGACCCTACTGCTTAAGAGTGAGCTGCCAACTCACCGTGTTGTAAGTAGACTATGACAAGATCTGATCAGATAACTGTATTTTTTATTTTGCTTTTGATTTTTATCCAGTGTGTAGTTTTCATTAAACAGATCATCATGATCATACAGGAATCTAAAATTCTCATTAACAAAATCTAATCAAAGAGATAAACTATTTCACAACCAAGGCTTGTGATCTCATGGATACAGACTCAAGTCACATTCCACACACATGTAATCATAATGCATGTTTATTTAGAAGAGAAATGCAGACATAATTTTGTACATTTTCATCTGTAGAAAAATGTTTCAATTACCTTGGAGCATTAAAGATGACTCCGGGAATCTTCCCACAATCAATTCAGGGAATTTTCCCAATGTTGATGGCTCCAAGTATTGAACTGTGTTCTTTGGCTTTAGTTGGGCTCTCAATGAAAATAACATTATGCATATCTTGGTGATTTGCCAACATATTCACTGTAACTTTCTAAAACATCCCTTGTTTCCTCCATCTCCTCATTCCATTCCTTTATCTGTCTCTTTTAGATTATCACGTTTCCTCTTTCCTTTGAAAATTAAGTTTGATTTCTCAATCTTGCCTATTTTATGTAGGAAAATTGGTGTAATGTCTCTCATATTCTCCAATCTCTACCTCACTTTAAGGTAACTCACATTATGGCTTTCTCTTCTGCCCATAGATAAGGAACATGTTTTGAAAATATGTTCTTCCAGAACAACTCTAAGATCTGTCCCTCTAGTTATCTCTTCATTTTAGCATCTTCAATTTCATTGATTCTGCCCTTAAATATATCTGGCCTGTGGTTTCAGAATCATTGTACAATGAATGGGTATGTCACAATAAAACATAGTAAAATTATTTTCCCTCAAAGATTAATGGAGCAACACAAATAAAAGTTATTTACATTAGCCTTCATTCCTACCCCTAGGGAAAATGTGTTTTTTTCTTTCTCTTAACAACTTTAATTCTTATTTCCACTATACCTCATAAGATGTTCATTCTCCCATACCTTCTGTTGGATTTATTTCTATATTGCTATATAGCAACCACCTTGTAATCTGACTTCATTTTTCATACATTTTTGTATAGGTATTGACCATAGTATAAAGACTGAATGAAATGTATTTGCAACAGGATTGCCTTAAGAGCCTTATTTTTAAAAGAAAGCTTATAAAAATGAAGGCTATACCTAGGGTAAAAACTAATATTGCATGTGAACAAAGAACACAGGAACTCCCATCATCATCACATTTTCAGGCATGCTAGGGGAATGGAAAGAGAAATAACTTTATTGCTTTCATTATTCTCATTGAATCCTATCATCTAATTACATATGGCCTCTGATTTTTAATCATTTCATAAACACATAAAATGGGGCTAGGGATTTGCCCCTCTTTCCTATCTCTTTCCCAGATTGAATTTTAACTACTAAAAATAATTTCTTTCTTAAGGGAGGGGAAGATGTGGGAATGGCTTTTAAATCGATATAGAGTTTCAATCATGCAAGATGAAAACATTCTAGAGATCTGCTGTATAACACTCTGTGTTTATACTTAACAATATTCTACTGTATATTTCAATGTTTGTTAAGAGAGTAAATCTCTCTTTACCGCAAAAAAAAGATAATTTATCTGAAACATGTAAACCTTTTAATCTTCCCCAACTCACTTATGAAATGCAAGTGTTTGTAAAAGTTAGTGCATTCTATCTCCAGTGTTCTGTAATAGTGCTGCTCAAAGTTGGTTCAGAGACTGGTGCTGGTTTGTGAATTGATTTGTTACTCATCTGTAATAAGCTTAGCACAGAAAAATGCACTTAGAAAATTGAGATTGCCACAGTTTAAAATTTTATTTTTTGACAGCCTCTATACTAGATAAGAGAGGAAAAAGAAAGAAGAAAAGGTCTTCCCTCAAAGATTATTTGAGAAGCACTCCACCGCTTCTCCCGAGGGACCAGTTCCCCAGATCCTAGAACTTATGGATGTAGCTTGATGCTCGAAGGATTCTTAGTACAAGAAAATGGAAATAATTACTTTTTATAATGGAGGATATCCTTGTGGAATTCAGTGTTGAAGAAGATACCATAGCTGAAAGCCTAAATAGGTATAAAGGCTATGTAAATTATTTTAAAGTTGGTAGAAGGTTATGCTGTGTCCAAAGTTGTGGTAAAGGGTGGTCCAGGATTATCGTTAATTTTTAGAACAATTTTGGGGGATCATAAACCCCTTTTAGAATCTGATGAAATACAGATTCTTCCTAAGAAAAAAGTTTAAAAGGTGCATATAGACAAATATTTTCATATAATTTTGGGGTGTTTGCAGTTTAAATTGGAAGGAGTCTGGTTAAAATTAATACACAGTAGAAGGCCGGCTGAGTGGTTCAGTTGGTTAAGAGCTCGCTCAAGAGTGTGAGCTCTGAGCAACAGCAGTTCGAGTCCCGGCATGAGCTGAGCTGCCGCTGAGCTGCCAACAGGTGGCAGGATGGCTCAGCTAAAAAAAAAAAATTAATACACAATAAGATTATATCTTAAAAATTTTCATCTCAAAAAAAAAGATAAATATGTGAGACGATGGATGTTAACAACACTTACGGCACTTGGCAGTGATCATTTCAAAATATATACAAATATCTAATCATTATTTGTACACATCAGACTAATACAATGTTATATGTAAATTGTATTTGAATGTTTTTAATTAAAATTTATTGAGGTGACAATGGCTATATTTCAATTAAAATAAAAAAAGGAAAACACCCAGGAAGACTTTTAGGGTTGAGATTTCTACTCAGTGGGAGTTTAACTGAACGAGAATCATTTTCTCATACAGCGAACATAGTGAATCATGCTTTATTTGCCAGTTTGATGAGACACAGAGGTTGATGCTTGGGGAACAGGATATACTAAGATACAGGGCAAGAAAGCAGCAGTCTTTAGTCCTTAGATATGAAGATAAAATGTTGGTCCAGCAAAAATTTGTTATTAACAGGTTTATTGGAAGGAGCTGCCTTTCCTCCATAGGCTGTGTTCTTAATTTCCCCCATCTGCACCGATCAATTAGACCCTCTTTTTCTTCTGCATGCAATAACCTCTCTTTCTCATTGCTTCATTTTTTTAGGTGACCCTTACTCATTTTTCATAAGTCCCCAGATGATGATAATAAAAATAATAACAATTGTTAACATTTATTGAGTGTTGGGTTTATTAGGTAACAGTCATTACACACACACGCGTGCACACACACACACACACACAAAGTATATGAAATTTCCTCTTTACAATAGTCCCATAAAGCAGGTACCATTTTATAGATGAAAAATGTGATGCAGAGAGAGGTTACTTAATTTGCTCAAGATAACATCACTATTAGGTGATAGAAGTAGAACAGAAATCATTTTTGCTGAGCTTTCCAGAATAAGCTCATCTCCGTGCCTGTGTGCTTTCAGAGAAACCTGTGTTGATTGCATCATAAACCTATATTATTGGCAATAGTAGCTTTAGGTCATAGGATCCTTCCCCAACTAGACTGTGAACTCCAGAGGGGAAAGAAGCTGTCTGGTTCATGTTTTTAAGCATCTTTAGTAATGAGCACTGAACAGCTAATGTAGAAGAGGCACTCAATAAATATTTGTTGATGGCCGGCCGAGTGGCTCAGTTGGTTAAGAGCTCGCTCAAAAATGGGAGCTCTGAGCAACAGGGTCGCTGGTTCGATTCCTGGCCCGAGCTGAGCTGCCAACAGGTGGCAGGATGGCTCAGCTAAAAAAAAAAAAATTTGTTGAATCCAGGTATAAGTGAATGAATAAATGCTTCGGTGAATAAATGAACTTGATAAGACTGTAAATCAAAGGCTGAATAAATGAATGTCATTATTAAGGACTGTAATTAGTAACAAAATTCCTGTTAGGAAGAAGTGACATCCTGTTTTCCAACTTGGCTAATAAAGGTTATTTCTGTTGTGTATGGTACAATGGAGCAGCATTTTTCTTGACTCCTCCAGTCAGATCCTACAGCCACAAACTAACAACAACGGAATATGCTGTTGATCTCCGTTTCTCTTTCAATCAACTAGAAACACCCACATCGAACGTGCAGCTCTATAATAACAATGATAGTTCCAAAAGAGTCAAATCAATCATTATCTTTTTTATTAATCTACATGGTATCAAATACCTTGCATTGGGTTTTCTTCTTTTACTGAATTGTCAACCTCACGCAAGTCAATTGAGTTCTGTCTAGTGACAACCTTGTTTAATGATATGAATTATGAGGATATATTTTTCTCCTGGGAAGAGATTTTTCTAATGGCCTATTCTCTGGATCTTGCTTCCAATTCTTCCCTTTCAATCCTTCACACGGACACCAGATTTCTCCTTCAAAAAGATAACTTTTACTATTGTATTTCCCTGCTCAAAACCTCCAATTACTTTCTCACCGACAGGATCAAGGTCAGAGTTCTTAGTCTGAAGTTCAAGGCCAGAGTCAGCCTAAACTTGGGTGCTTCTCTTATTTCTGACTCTTATATCATCCTTCTGTTTCATATTCTCTAGATGTACCTTGCTCAGTCCAATAGGGTACTATGTAGACTTAAAGAACAATACTGAAAATATTTCCTCTTCCTTGCTGGATCTTCTTATTGTACTTGTCTAATAAGCCTAATATAAACTCCATCATCTCTGCCGAGTGCTCCAGGTGATGTTGAGTTTTTCTCTTTTCAGTTTGTGGGATTTAGATTTGACACCATTTATTTAACATTTGGTTCTATACTATCTGTGCTATTCTTTTCTTAATTATTCATGCTTTCTTCTCTTACCTTCATGGTCAGCATCATAAGGGCAGAGATTGTCTCAGGCTTCTGATATATTCCATATGTTCCCTAGTTTCCTTTATGAGTGTCTAATAGATATCTGTTGAATGCATATACTTATGCTCCTGGGGTAAATGTTTGATGAGAGGTTCTCAGAACAGCACATAATTCCAGACAGGAAACTTGCCAGGCTGAGTCATTCAGCAGCTGCAACATGTTTGCAATGTATTTCCTTATCTGGGTGTGAGAATTAGGGGGGAAAAAAAAATCTCAGTTTGAAGTGTAGTGAATAAACTTGTATTCTGTGACTTCTTATAAATTAATAATGCACTTAAAAAAACATTTCTGTCACACACACACGCGCGCGCGCGCGCGCACACACGAAGTGGTTTTGGGTGCAAGTAACAGAAATATGTGAAATAATAGGGAAACAATCATGCCTAAAGAAAAAAGCAAAGGGAAACCATTGGAGATAGAATGGTTTCAGATTTGGTTAATTTTGTAAATCAGTGTTGTCATCTGAGGCAAGGTTTCTTTTATCTCTGTTCTCTTGCCTCCTACTGGTGTAATCCCTTCAGGCTGAGTGTCTTTTTAATTGCAAAATGGCTGTTACAGATTCAATGCATTGTAGATACTATAGTGTTTAATGGGAGAAACAGAATCATTTCTTCTTTGCTGCCTCTCTTGAGGAAAGTAGTCCTTTTCAAAAGCTTCTAGCAGGTTTCCTCTTATTAGTTGAAACTGAATTATAATACGTGCTCAACTCTAAACCGGTAAATGAAAGGAAGGATGAGACTACTACGGTTATCTTGGTTCTAGAAGAATTCTGGTCACATTGAGGTGAACAGATGGATATGAGAACAAAACTGAGGCTTTTCAGTATGTTAGAAGTGCAAATGTCTGCTAGTGAAACAACCAATCATGGGCCTTAGATTCAAACACGATATTGACCAATGATTCCTACCCAAAAGCGAAGCAGTGCTTCCCCCTCTCCTGTTTGTTTTCAAAGGGTTGAAAAGGCCAATGCATTCCCTGAGTCAGGGGATACCATCCATCTGATCAGTGGTTGGAATCCTCTGCCAGAACATTTTCATAGTCTTAATGACCATAATTTATGTATATTGTTTGCATTACAATATTGGCCATGACTAAGCCCAGAAGTTTCTCTAGGGCATCTTTTTTAAAATAATACATTTTAGACTAGATGTCGTCCTGAGGCAACTTGTGAAATTGAGAGATCGTATGGTCATATTCCCACCTCTCCGTTTTGTGCCTTTGTTTCACCTAACCATCCAGGTGCCCAACACTATGCCAAAATCTGCTCTTAGAAGGCTTCTATTGCCGATCAATTATGCTGGTGGGTGAATCTGAACACATGTTCCCCTACCAGGAATATGTAAATTAAAAATTAATCTCTAAGAGTAGAAAGAAGGAATCTTGCTTCATATACCAAAATTGCAAGTATCAGCTAAGAGGGTATATATGGTAATATAAGAGATTTTAGAAGTTTTCTGGTACCCTAACCTACTTAACATAAGTTTAAAGCTATTGAACACATATTTCAACTAACCAGATAAAGAGTGTGCATGTGTGCGCGCGTGTGTTGGAGGTGGAATGAAAGAAACAATTTTCAGATGCATGTTTATATTGTGATCTAATTTGGGTTCATATATAGAATCTCGACCTACCATCTTATAGAAGTTTTACTTCAAATACATAGACAAAGTAATTAAGCTAAGTATACAGGAAAATATATAGAGTATGGTGTTTAAAAGCCACTTGGAAGTAACTTTATTTCTGATCAACTGCTTCTAATGAAAATATGTTCTCAAAGATGGTAAAAAACTAATGTCATAAAAATACCTTCATTGGGCCGGCTGAATGGTGCGATGGTTAAGAACTGGCTTGGAACGCCAGAGGGCCCCGGTTCGGATCCCACATATGAGGGCCGGTGACACTGCCCTCTACAGCTAAGATGCTGAACAACAGCTCAACCTGGAGCCAGGCAGCAATGGCGTAGGCTGCAGCCCCTGTAGCAGTGGGTTGCCATGGGCTACCGTATGTAGCCAGCAGCCAGCATGAGTGGCCAGCAGCCGCGGTGAGCAGCCGTCCAAAAGCCGGTGACTGATCTGCCTCGCCCGGGAAGAGCGCAGTGATGGTGCCCACTTGGGCCAGTGAAGCAATGTCCTCCACAACTAGACTGAAGAACAAAACTACAGCAGCTTGTCTGTTCCCCTTCCCCCAATTCCCCAGCACTGTTCCCATCCCCTCAATTGCCCAATAAAAATCTTTAAAAAAAAAAAAACCTTCATTCTTTTTCTTCTTAGAATCTATTTCAACTTATCTCATCTGCTTAATTGAGCTGAATGCTGCACATGCAACCCCCAAAGTCATTGAAGTGTTGAGAATTGCCTCATGAGTTTTGTGTGAACATTAAAAAAAATTAAACTTAGATGATGTCAGATTTCTGACATGTGGTCTGCCTTACCAACTACATTATTCTTTTTCTGTATTCCCTTTGGGTAGAGAGATAAGAAAACTACTTGTTTCTAATCTGTCAAGGAGGAGAGATACTAATTAGAATAAAGTTTTCAATAGAATAAATTATAATTCCTGAGAATAAATTATAATTTCTTTACCAAGTCAATTTATAAGGAGTTAAAAGACAGAATTACATACAGAGGTTTATTTAGCCAAAAGACTAATTTGGCACAAGAATTCTTTTTGGCAACCTCTCTATCTGAGCTACACCTAGCACAGTATGGGCTTGTGGGGCCCTTTCCAATTTGGGCCCCACAAAGTATTTACAGGACTCATGCTTCTATTATTTTACTTACCACAGTGCACTATATTTACTTGTGTATTTTCAACTACAAACCCTTGAAACTCAAGGAACATTTCTAAATAATTTCTGAGCGCCCAATACTCAGCTAAATACCCAGCTCACACTATGTGTTCAATGTCCATTGGAAATATCTCGCTCATTCCTGGTTCCTTGCATTGTAAAACTCTGAGTCATTGGTTAGAGTCAGACCCTCCATGTGAGGGGATAACAGAAAGAAGCCAGGGCCAACTTGTTCATGGTTTTTCCTCTTTGTAGTGTTAAGTTAGGCATGATAGAGTACTCTTACATTCTTCCTTTTCTTATCTTTGGGTTCATTCATTGAAAATATATTTATTAGGTATCTCCAATATGCCAGTCACTCTTTTACGCTCTGGAATCCATCCATGAATGAAACAGAAAATCCTGCTCTCATGGAGTTTCTATTCAATTTGAAGAGACAGATAGTAAAAAAATAATCAAATAGATATAATAATATAATATAATGCCAGGTAGTGATAAGTGTCATGAAGAAAAATACAGAAGATGAAGAGACAGAGAGGTTCAAGACATGCCATTTTTAGATAAAGTGGTCAGGTTATTTACCAAGGTAGTAATAGTTGATCAGATCTAGTGGATATCTGGGGGAGGAATATTCTAGACAGAGAACAAAGGAGGTAAAGGCCTGGGGCAGAGCATGTCTGGTGTGCCTTACAAATAGAAGAATCCTGTGGCTTTGGAACAAGTCAAAGAAAGCATGGTGGGAAGTGAGCTCGTAGAAATACTGGACTTCTGACATTCTAAGATTGAAGGTAATAGTAAGGGCCCTGGATATTACTCTGATATATACACACATATTCATGTATTAATATCATTGGACATTGGGCATTATTTTAATACAATATGGGAAACCACTTATGGGTTTGTATAGAGGACTAACTAGGTATGATTTACTTTTGAAAGGATTGCCCTGACTTCTCTGTGAATTATAAACTGGAAGAAGGCAGGATTGATGCAGACATACTATTGGGTTGTCGGAAAAGTCATGACGCATTTTTGCAACAAAAAACATAGAAAAAATATGTCATGACTTTTCTGACAACCCAATAACTAGAAGGCAAATGGACACAATTCAGGCTTGGTGTGACATGATGGTAGTTTGGACTAGGAGAGTAGTAGTGGAATGAGTGAGAAACGGTTAGCTTCTAGATTTATTTTGAAAGTGAGCCAAAGGAATATATGGATAGCTTAGATCAAGGCTGAGAAATAGAAAGAAAAGGATGGCTCCATGAGTTTCAGCTTGAGTAATTGAGAGAATGGTTGTATTATTTAGTGAGATAGAAAGCACTGTGCGATAGACAGGAAGAAGGCAGAGAGGAGCTGGTTTGTAGTGGAGCAGGAATCATAAATTTATCTTAGGACACTTTAAGTTCATGATGATGATTAGATGCCCAAATGGAGTGTACTAGATTTCAGAAGAATGGCCAAGGATGGAGGTTTAAATTCAGGAGTAATTAGTGCCTTCAAAGATATGGGATCCGATGAACTCACCTAGGATTAACTATACAAAAAGAAGATGAGGTGTAAGAGAACTTGAGATATGAGGTGCTCCAACATTGTCCGAGAAGTATAAAAAAAAAGAAAGAAAAAAGGAAAAGATAACCATATCTAGTGTGAACCTACCTTCCTTTTTGCTTTGAATGGTTTCATCCCATTTTCTATAAGTTTTACAAACTGAGATTGATCTTGGGATCTAACGTATGTATTAGATATATTCAGTCTGCCACTGATACATTCAATTTCCCCAACTTGAGAAGTAATGTGAAAATACTCCATTGTAGGAAATGCTGTAGCAGCTCCCATCAGTTAGTTACCTAACTTACCTTACATTTAGCTCTTTGCCTTACAACACAGGTAAGGAGCTATACAGTGGACTGCCCAGGTATTTCCATTATGTCCATTAGATTTATTCAGACCAGGTTCCAAAGGACATTTTATCTACTGAGGAAAATTTTGCTAAAATTTATAAATTCTTTGAAAATAATTACAGTAAATGCGTTCTTATCTGGCTTCTTAAACCTCACTCCAAAGTTTCCCATTTTCTCCTTAAAATACACTGACCAATGACAACAGTCACCTACCGCTTATAGCTGCAGTCTTTTCCTATACCCTTCTGCTCCCTCTTGGATTAGGCTGCTTCTCAAGATTGGAGGAGTTTTCCCCCAACCTGTATATGCCAACTGTGTATGCCAAGTTAGGGCAATACCTAACTTGATGAATGTTTGTGAACTGCTGTAATATGAAAACAAAATTTACCGCATTGCTAAGTGTTGATGAATGTGGATTGTTAAAATAATTCTGATGATACGGTGTTGGAGAGATAACTAAAAACTAGGAAGAAATTATAAAGATTAATGAAGGATTGTAACCCAGTCCTGAATTCTAATCAAGTTTTAAATCCAGATTGTTTCACCTGCCTTTTCAAGCTCTCATTATATTTGGAGGGAGGGAGGGAAGGAGGGGGGAAAAAGGGGGAGGAAGTCATACACACAATAATCCATCAAGAAAGAAAAAAGAAGACATAAACAAAAAAAGAAACAAATTGGAACTGTAAATGATGTATTTTGGATGTGATTGATGTAAGAAAGGCAATTTAATTAAATCCAAAGAAAACGCCATAAGGCCACATCTCTATATCAAAATATTGGCAGATAAATGCACGTGTATATTTTTTAAGTTAAAATGTTTAATAATTATCTGCATTATTTTTATTAGATGTACTGCAAAATTGACTTTTATACCTACCACTGATTTTCTTATTATATTGGTGTTTAGGTATATGTATTTGTGACTTGGAAGAGCTGATTCATTTTATTTTAAAGGGACCAATGTTGCTGCAAAACAACAGAGGCAAAAAATAGCTTATGATGATGAAAGTATTTAAGAATCAGTTGACCTGTTTCTTTTCAAACCTTTCATCTTATTCTTATTACATATTTATCTAAAAACAATTTACAGTTAAACTAAAATGTGTATGATATAGTTTACCATTTGGGCTTTAATAGTATAAAATCAGCAATATTTATCAGTTTCTTATTAGTTAATTTTGAAAAACAATACAAATAATTTAATTTAAAATGGTTATTTGGAAATCACAAAATGAAACAGATGAGTCTTCTAAAAACACAGAGAAGATTGATTCAGGAGAAAGAAATGGCAGAATAAACTATAAAGGAAAAGAAATGGTTTCTATGTCATTTTCAAACTGTCAGAATAAAACTTATTTGTGTCTAGGCGTGTGGAGAATTGTGCAGCTCTTGACAATTTTTTCAAAATTTGAATATCAGTGTTAACCTACCTTTATGTGATTTAGTGAAATGAGCTCAGCTCCAGTCTCAGCTTTATCGTGAGTCCCCTGAGAGATAGTTACCATTTTTGAGCATTTAATCCAGGCACTATACATATCCCATTTGATCCAAATAATCCACATAAATATAATATTTTTATCCTCATTTCCTCCATGAGAAATGGAGGCTTAGAAAGAGGCGAAATACACAACCAATGACGAAATAGGAGTATGAGCTAACTTCTTCCTGATGACAAAAGCTGTATATTTAACCACACCTCAAACTGTCTCACCTCACCTATTTATGTCTCAATTTCTTCTGTAATTTTGGAGTAAAGTCACCTGCCTTCTTCAGAGTAGGTCAAATAAAATGAAAAAAACAAAAAAAAATCCCTGGTGCTTTCCAAATGTCAAGTAGTGTTTATTGTTATTATCATCTCTCAAAGAAGCTTGGAAAACAGTTGGACAAAAAGTGAGTAGAGGAGCTTGTCCTAGATAAATGGAAAAGTATTCAGCTCTCACTCTTGGCCAGTGCTTCCAATCTGCCCTGTCTTGTTACCCCACAGACTCCCAGAAAAGGCTCCATTGAGCTGGAAAGTTTTCCTGCATTCTTCTGGTGCTTATCAGTTGGTCAGGGAATCGTCAGATTAATTTTCCAAACAGCTCTCTTTTGTAAAAAAGAAAGGACTAGATGGCATGTAAGTCCCAATTCTGATTTTAACGGAGGCCAATGACCAGCTATCTGCAAGCATGGCTGTTTTATATACCTCTTCAATTAGGAGAAATTAGTGCTGAAAGCAAATGGCAAAATGAACACTGCAGAGTCATTTTACTGTCTATTAGGTAGAAGGTAGGAACACTATTTTGAGAATGCACTGGAACATAATAAAATTAGGTTTATGATGATGAGACATTTTCGATATTCCTAAAACAAAACAGAACTAAACAAAAACCTGGATTTATTTGGGATAAAATCCTGAGTGAGAGATAACAAAAATTTAGTGTCTTTTTCAATAGGGCTTAATTAATCAATTTTTAAAATTTGTCACTAAACTAAATAGTTCTCTATTATAACAGCAGAAAAAACAAACCAACAAAATATCCAAGGATTAGATGTTAAAGTGGATGGCCAGACAGTAATAGATTAGGAGTAGTTATAATTGATATTTTACTAAACAGGATTAAATATGATGTAAGGCATACCTTGTTTTATTACACTTCACTTTATTGCTCTTCACAGATGTTGCACTTTTTACAAATTGAAGGGAAGGCCCTCCATCAGCAAAAAGATTATGACTCACTTTTTTGTGATGCTTGTTCAATTGTGGTGGTCTGGAACTGAACTTGCAGTATCTCCAAAGTATGTCTGTATCCCAGGAGTTAGTTTATAGCTGACAGTGTGAACACTTAATAGTATGCAAGACATCCATCCCTGAGAAGAAACTTAAGACATTTGTCAGGAGCATGGCCTTCAGGAAACTCAATAATGGAGTGAATCTTTATAACTATTTTTTCCAAACATATGTTAGCTTTAACTTGATACCTCAGTGAGCAGAGAGGCTACAGGAAGGTAGGGAGGGTAAGAAATGTATTAAATAAATAATAAAATGTTCAAATACCCATCATGGGGTGCCTGATTTCATAGTGTCAACAGATGGTGTTTTTTCTAGTTTCCCACAGTGTCCTAAATGAGAAAGTTTTTCAGGATACTTAGCTAAAAAAAAAAAAAATTAGAGTGTTTCCATCTAAAATTCAAGTCAAATTACAAAACAAAACAAAAACAATATTTTGAAGTGAACTTTTATTATGTTCCTGATTCATGACATAAAACTGTGAAAGAAAATGCTCTATTCATGAAATTCTCAAATAGCAATGTTCTACATGGTTTTAGAAGCACATGTAAGTGATCAAAGAAGTTTATGAATTTGTATTTTTGTTTTTCTTTGAATATTCATGATGCATGAGAAGCTGTGCTATAAGTAAATCAGTTTAGCTTTGTTTGTGCCAAGATTCCCATTTTTTTTCTTTACAATACAACAGTACACTTTTTTTTTCCTAATGGAACACTAATTGTTTCCTGAATACTTACAGGCATGGTCGTCATAAATGGGACCAATTTGTTATATCTCTCCCAGGGTTTTTGCCTGTAGACACTACATGGGCAGGGAATACTGTCTATCACCTTCTTTATGTTTAGCACCTAACACAGTGCCTGGCATGTAACAGATGCTCAATAAATATCTGTTGGACTGAATTGAAAAATTCAAGTTATTCTTGATTGATATTTAGTTAGGGATGTGGTCTTAATAATGAAATATTTATACTTAACACATACCTGCAAACTCACACATTGAGTTGAGAGTTTGACTATAAGTTAGAGTTTATAAAATAGTTTTACATATAACATCTGATTTTATTACCCATAAGCACTTGTGAAATAGCATGAAGAAAGATAACTAGTGGTCCATCAGAATTTGTATTTCTTAATTTGTTATATAAAGTGATTATCTAGGTAGAAACTATATCAGTCTTCCTTCACTCCTTTTTAGGTATGACTATTGTACACCAATGCAATATGAGTGGAAGTGAGATTGATCACTTTTGGACCACAGTTTTAAGCAGGACGTGTGCGCTTCTATGAGCTCCATTCCACTTTCTGCTGCTACATTAAATTGGCAGAGTCACAATTTTTAAAAACCTGGGTCCATGTACAATAGTCTCTCCTTATCCACCGGAGATATATTCCATGACCCCCAGTGGATGCTTGAAAGAGCAGATAGTACTGAATCTTACACACACACACACACACACACACACACACACACACACACATACATACATACATACATATATATATATATATATGTATGTAAAAAAGTAATATGTATATTAAACATATATATATTGGTTTTTTCCCCTGTACTTACATACCTAAGATAGAGTTTAATTTATAAATTTGCCACAGTAAGAGATTAACAGCAACTAATAATAAAATAGAGCATTTATAACAATATACTATAGTAAAACATATGTGACTGTGGCATTATTAAGTAAAATAAAGGTTACTTGAACACAAGCACTGTGATGCCCTGACAGTTGACCTGCTAACCGAGGTTAATAAGTGACAAATAGGCAGGCAGCATATACAGTGTGGAGATGCTGGACAAAGTGATGATTCACGTCCTGGGCAGGACAGAGTGGGATAATGTGAGATTTCATCATAATTTAGGAATTGTTTATTTCTGGGATTTTCCATTTAATATTTTGGGACCATGGTTGACCATGGGTAACTGAAACTGCAGAACATGGAACCACAGATAAGAGGCAACTACTGTGTTTCATAAAAAAGAGCTGACCACCAGAATGAAACACCTACATTGGGCTGTTACATGTACAAGAAAAAATTACTGACACCTGGTTTGTTACAGCAGCTAGTATTACCCCGACTAATTAAAAAGAGCTATTGTTATCATAGCATATATTAGAAGCTGAAATGTGGAAGACTTAAATGATGTAAGTAATGTCAGTTGGGGAAAATTCCAAGTTTCAGATCCAGCCCTTTTTGTTCCAAAGCCCTCATCCCTTTGAACACTCTGTACTGTCTGCCTCCCAGCCAAACACGAATCTGGGCTGGTCAGACAGTTATTGATGGGTGAACTCCTTCTTGCTGAAGTTTCGATTTTACCATCTCACATTTTTGAAGTCAATTTGACAACTCCACATGAGAATGGGTATTTTAACAATGATAATAATAATACCATCATGCATTTTTAGTTCGTTTTAGTTAATAAAGTGTATTTTATGTGGCTCATTTAATCCTCATAATAACCATGCATGGTATATAGAATATTTGTCCTATCTCTATGTTACAAGTAATCAAATTAATATTAAATATTTTTGTCCAACATCCTATGATTCAATGTAGAATAGAGAACTCCAGCAAGGAGCTATTTAGAAGGAAAAAAAAAAAACACGTGAAAAGACAGAGTCTCAATAGAATTCCTGACATTATCAGTGTTAGAAAAAAAATGAAGATATGGTCAAGTAGTATAAAATAATTAAAACTTTAGGGAAAAAATACTATAAAAGAAAGAAAATGGTATAAGAATTACCCTACTTGGGTCTCTAGAGCAACATAATTACCTAGCCATAATCGTGCATGTACTGTTTATTCACTCAACCAGAACTAGTGATAAAACCAAATAGACCCCATGAGATAGAGAGGAAGGGTTGAGTTTTAAGAGACCTAAGTCCGCATAGCAGGAACTTGGTGAATAATATTTGAAATCAAATAATCAGGATATGTCAGTTTGTGTTGTTTGTACATAGAGAAAAAACTGCTAGAGAAAACGGTTAAAATAGTTAAACACTGCTGCCTCTGAGGTGGTACAACTTAGGGGTGAGAAGAAGGGTTTACATTTTTAATATAAATTTCAAGGTTTAGATTCAGTATAAAAATTCAGATCTCTATAATACTATGCATTTTAATCACACATCTATATTACTCTGGTTAGAAATAACATTTAAGTGGCTTTAAGAAATGCAAAATGATTAATACCAGTCAGAAATGTATGTATATAAAATGTCCAATCCTTTTGTCCTGAGGGCAGGCTGTGCAGGTAGCTTAGCTCCCACATGGCGGGCATGGAAATGGAAGCACCTATTACACAGAGATGCAGGAATGTAGGGAATAGGCTGTAGGGAGGGAAGAATAGATGCAGAGAGAACATTTAACACTTTGGATCTGAACAGTGTAAATAGTGAAATTGCCATTTATGAAGCTGGAGAAGATTGTGAGAAACATATTTGGGAGATTAAAACCAGGAGTTCAGTATTGGACACGATAAACTTGCTGTGTCTATTAATAGTGGAAATATCAAGTAACTGCTTAGGTATATGAGTCTGGAACACAGGAATAGTTCTAAGATAGAGTTATAGCCTGGAGAGTCAGTCTGTAGATGATATTTAAAGCGATGAATGGATGACGTCACCTAAGGAGTGAGCATAGCGAATAAAGAAATACAGTCTGAGGGTAGACTCATGGTCAGACTGAAGTTTAGAGGCAAGAAGATGAGAAGGATCCCGCAAAGGAGACAAAGAAGTAATGCCCAGAGAAGTAGGAGGATAGCTGGACAAAGTGGTATCCAAGCAGTCAAGTAAAGATAGTATTTCAGGGAGCCAGGAATGGGCAACTACCAATATTTCAAATGCTGTTGAGGAATTAAATGGATTAATCCTTGCATATGGCAGCATGCAGGCCATGGGAGTCATTAACATGAGCTCTTTCAGTAATGTGATTGGGGGTGAAATGAATCCAAGGAAAAAATGGAAATTCACAGAGTAGAAACTTTGAGTACAGACATCTTTTTCTGAGTATTTTTGAAAGAGAAGCAAATGCATTAGGCAGTCAATACAGGAAAATGTAGGGTCAAGAGAAGGTTTTTTTTGGTTCTTGTTTATTGAGTTTTAATGAAGTAAGTTATAGTATGTTTGTTTGCTGGTAGGAATTATACTATAGTCAGGGAAAAATTCATGCTGTGAAGCAAATGAGGAAAATTAATGGAGTTATGCCATTGAGTAGACAAGAGGGAATAGAAGCTAGTGCACTGGTAGAAGATGCCCGTACATGTAAGGTTTTAGATTTGGTGGTGGGATCCTGTAAAAGCTGTCTCTTATCTTTTTGCTTTTATTTTCCCTGGAGATTGAGAAGCAAACTAATCATCAGGGAGTGAGACAGGGAAGAGCTGTGGAGATTGGAGGAGACACAAGAAGATATGAAACAATCACACAGCAAAGTGAGAGAAAGCTGCCTAATGAAATATAGTAGGATTGACCTGGAGCACCAGGGGTCCACGTGAGCCTTTGGTCATGACATTGTCTGTTCCTAACTAGTCATGTGCAGCTTCCCTGGTGCTGAAACATTAGACCTAGTATGTTGAGAGGTGCGTTCAACCAGGACTGAGCTTTTCCAAAATTAGTTCAACAGTACAAGAGAGGAATGAGAAGGGGTATAGGTGAGGGAAAGATGATACATCATGAAATCTGAGTCAGGTAAGAAAACACAGGAGCATGGTCAAGAGCAAGGTGGTAAGGTCCATAGGTCTCAAACATTGATGGAATTATAGAAATTGAGGTACTAGAAGAAAAGGTGTGAAAGGTAGGAAGTGGTAGCAACAAAAGGGGTTAAGAGGTTGTGTACTGGACATTGGCTTCAAAGAGGCTGGGGTATTTAGATGTTTGAGAAGACAATGGTCTGGATGTTGCAATGAGTAGCAAATAGGCCTACTATCCACCTCCCAGCTGAGAGGTACATGGATGGACAAATTTTAGACTGCCTGACAAGAGAAGAGAAGGAATGGCAATTTATCCTAGAATCTCTTTTAGAAGTCTTAAAGAATATGTGTGTGTGTGTGTGTGTGTGTGTGTGTGTGTATATATATATGAGGTAGGACAGTTAGGTTTGTGAACTCATCCTAGAAAAAATTCTACAAACCTCATTGCTGAATATCACTATGGTCGTCTTTGAAGTACTTCCCTTGGGAAGCTATGCACTGATGCCAGTGCTTAGTCCACCTTTCAAAGCAAGTTTGGAACTCTTTTTCTGGAATGGCCATCAGAGCTGTTGTTGTATTACCCTTGATGTCCTGAATGTTATCAGAATGTCTTCCTTTCAATATTTCCTTTATCTTCCGGTAAAGAAAGAAGTCATTGGGGGCCAGATCAGGTGAGTAGGGAGGGTGTTCCAATACAGTAATTTATTTACTGGCTAAAAACTGCCTCACGGACAGTGCCTTGTGAGCTGGTGCATTGTCGCAATGCAAGAGCCTTGAATTGTTGGTGAAAAGTTCAGGTTGTTTCTGTCTAGCTTTTTCACACAGCCTTTTCAGCATGTCCAAATAATAAACTTGATTAACTGTTTGTCCAGTTGGTACAAATTCATAATGAATAATCTCTCTGATGTCAAAAAAGGTTAGCAACATCATTGCAACAAGTTCGTGAGCTTAGTTGTCAGACCGTGTGTGTGTGTGTGTGTGTGTGTGTGTGTGTGTAATATATAGTTTTCTTTAAAGTAGAAAAGTATAGTTTATATATGTGTATCTTTATCTATTCATTTATTCTCTTCCAGTTTACAAAGAAAGTCATAAAATGTAAACAAACAGTTTCCAGGAAACATTAATATTAATCACATCAATACTTGATTATCAAGCATAGCTACTTTTTCTCTGAATTTCATTGTTTAACTTAAATCTTATACATGAGAACAAGTTTAACATATTCCTTTTGTCCCATAAATACTCGGCATTTTGCGAATGACTTCAGAGTATTTTGTTAGCAGTAACTTCCTTTGGCTCCTTTGCCAAGTGGTTGATATCCAGATGCTCGTGAGCACAATAATGTGTTGGCATAAACTAATTATCTGCCATGTGCAACTATTTATACCTCCTCGCTAAGTAAGATATGAAAGCCATGAAAGCCATGAAAGCCATTTACAATTCCCTTTAAATAGCCTCACGCACCTGCAGGCAGTTTTGGTTCAATAATACAGAAACGAATAATAAAGATAGGTTAGGCATCTTTGCTCTTTATGACTTTAGGAGTTCAAATGATTATGAAAAAAACATTCCCTTTTAGTTTGCAGCATTGCAAATACTATGACAATTTTCTTTGTAAATTCCTGAATTAATTCTGGAATGTCATATCTCAGAAGCAAAGAAACTAGAGTTGTATGAACTCATAGAATTTAGGTTGATAAGGTTGTTACATTACTATATATTTTTTTTAATTTGGGAGAAGTGGAAAAATATGTGAGGTTAGTGATTTGATGGTTGTGAAGATGAGGAAAGTGGAAGGACGTAGTTTTTGAACCCACTCCGTAGGCATGAGTTTAAATCCTGAGTTTGAATCCTGTGTCTCCAGGGCCAACTTACTTCTTAGGCACAGTAGGTGTGGTGCCTAGGGCTTATGTTTTTTTTTAGAGGCTCACGAAAATATATATATATAT
>NW_017731802.1:467957-494246 GCF_001890085.2 Hipposideros armiger | reverse complement strand
CCAAGTTGGCACCATCATTGCGCTCTTCCCGGGTGAGGCAGATCAGTCGCCGGCTTCTGGACGGCCACTCACTGCGGCTGCTGGCCGCTCACGCTGGCCGCTGGCTACACACAGTAGCCCATGGCAACCCACTGCCACAGGGGTTGCAGCCTAGGCCATCGCCAGCGACTCACGGCAGCCCAGCTCCAGGTTGAGCTGTTGTTCAGCATCTTAGCTGTAGAGGGCAGTGTCCCTGGCCCTCATAAGTGGAATCCCAACCGGGGCCCTCTGGCGTCCCAAGACAGTTCTTAACCATCGCGCCACTCGGCCGGCCCTCACGAAAATATTTTAATGTTATTTTCTCTTAAAATCAAAAAGAAGCAATTGATTATAATAATAGTGAATCCAGCCTGGATAATAATTGTCTTTATACGTGTGCAATTAAAATTGGATTTAATTTAATTTATATTTTTTAATTAAAATTTATTGGGGTGACACTGGTTGGTTTCAAGTGTACAACTCTATAATACATCATCTATATATTGCATTATTTAATTTTAATTATTACTTTGTTTTAATGGAGGTAGGAGCTCATGAAGGCAAAGTGTCTAGGGCTTATGAAAGTCATAATACAGTTCTGAGTGGCTCTGTCACGTTGAATGAATAACTTAGAATAACTTAACCTGGTTGGACCTAATTCTTCCAATATTTGAAGCAGAGCTAATATCTGAGAGGGCTGAGAAACTGGTGAGATGCTGTGTATAAAGGACTCTACATAGTGTGATGCACAGAGTAGAGTCTCGTTGAATGGGAATTATTATTGTTTTACTAAAAATGAAGAATTTGCCTCCATTACAGCAGCCCAAATGAATTTGAGATCTGTCTCTGTTTGTCTTTCCCTTTTAACACTGCTTGCTACATCGCTACTGGATGAAGCTGATTGAGAGGTTTGGCAAATTCAATCTGAACAGTTCTTTGTAAAGATATTTGATGGCTTTATAAATTAGCTGCTTATTTTAACTACTTGGCCATTAAACTGAAGTATCTTGGGCGAGACAACCATGTTCCTTAGCTTATGCAGAGCCCAAGTCCTGACTTGGTGTCCATGTACATTTATGTTTTTATTTGGATGATTTATAAATGAGTAGAAAACTAAGTTTTGACCAAATTCTTAAATAGTGACTATAGATGATTTATTTTAACTTGAAAAAAGTATTTTCCATAAACTCTTTTCTTCCATCAGTATAATAGAATTATTCTGAAAAGTAATTGAAGAAAATAAAGTTATAATATCTCTCTTTTCCTGGCACCCAGTCATGACATCCAGGGTTTCAGCCAAATGGAAAAAACCAGAAGCGTTTCTTATTTTATCTGCTGCTTTTTGAGAAAGAGAAAATGGGGAGTAAGAAGGGAGAGGGACCTGAACATTAATCTTCTCCAAATAGATGCTTATGTAAATGTCAATCTTCCCAAGGCCAGATGGCATAAAGCTCTGCTGGTTTCCTGTTCTTGCAATGTTCTAGCCTTCCCAACCCTGGTTATTAACTCATAATCATGCCCTCCCCCAAGAAGGGAATCTGATCATTTCTTGGCTAGTAACTTAGACTTGCTAACCTTTCATCTTTCTCGTGAGCTCTGATCTATTGCTGTAAATCTGTCATCTTTCAGTTCCAGTCTTACTCATGCTAGCGTGTGCCATGGTGAGCTTTCTTTGGGGAAGAATGCTAAGACTTAAAATATCTCTGGCTCTGACTTGTGTACTAACAACCATGTTCGAGAGTTGCTTTCTATATTATCTACAAGTGTTCTAGCAATAAAGGACCTTTTCTGCCCCATGCTCTCCTACCTATGGTATAAGTATCTTTTACTGGGAAGGTCTTGTCCAAGCTCAAGAGCCTAGGCTCAGATGTGAGTTACTCCTTCCCTTTCTGTACCCACTCCAGCCCACTTGTGTCACTATTGCTACCTTTAGCCCTTTGCCAACTCTAAAGCCCTGGCAACATTTCCTCAAATACCAGCTGCTCACTCCTGTTTTCTCATTTTCAAACTCTACAGTTCCTGTGAACAGTTCCAAACTCCCCAAGTATTCCAAGCCAATTTGGTCCTTCAGTGAGTGCCAGGTTCTTTTTGTAAAACATCAGTGACCACCCCCGGTTAGAAGGAGTCTCCACCCTGCAACCTCTCTATCAAATGATAAGTCACAGTAAAAGCAAGTCTGAAGCCCAAATCTGCCAAACGGAAGACATTTATTATGAAGAAGGCATAGTCACAGAACTTTTTTAGCTTAATTAAAATAGGTTCTTTCTTTTGCCCACTGGTTCATTGACCAGCATCATCTATGAAAAATACTCACTCTGAGTGGGACACAGAGGTTCTAATGGCAAGATCTGCAGGCTTTGTAATTGGGTTCAGTGGCAAGATGTCTTCAGGTCAAAGGCCCTAGAGATGGAGTGCTCATTGTTGACAACTTTGGTCTTCTCATACGTTTTTCATGCAAAGACATTTGTTCTCTTAAACTGCTCTTAACCTTTCACATATCTCAACTCCCATTACTATCTCCAACAAAAGGTTATTTCTCATAGGTCTTATGCAAACTAATTAACCCAAAGGGTTGATTCATATTGAGAGATTTCTTAGGCTAATTAACTCCATCTAGAATGTTAAGTTTAACTTGTCCATACATATAGGCCATGCAATTTATAATGAAATATTTAAAGTTAATCACACCCAGAAAATATAATGAACAAACCTGGTGAGGTGGTGGTGAGAAGATTCTTCAGTAAATAAATAAAGTCAATGGGATCTTGAAATTACTCAACTTTATAGATCAGACATAGTCCTAGGTAGAAGCGGAAGATGGGAAAGGTTTGGAGGACATTTAAGGTCTCTTGTCACACTTGACTCTGTGATGCTCTAAAGTCAGCACATTCTTAATCCATTAGACTTTGTCAGCCTTCTCTAGGATTCTGCTATTTAATGGGTTAGGCCCTTTTTCACTGTTAGATAAAACCCGAAGAAAATGAAAAGAAAAAGAAAAACAAGGAAATGAGAACAGAGCTAGAGGTACACCCATTTCCAGACTAAGATTTGAGGTCCTAAGAGGACTAGGAACAACAAAACTGTAGCTGATTCTTTAAAGAGAAGGGCTATTAAAGAGGGAGTCAAAGCAGAAATTGGGTGAGGAAGAATAAAGTGGGATCTCATGTATCAGAACCAAGTAGTGGTTGGGACATAATCTCAACCAAAGAACTCTGTCACAACTATAAAGGCAGATCAGAATGCAACTCCAACAAGGCTGACTTGAGGTCTGGTCATCAAACTTTGGTTCTAGATGACTCCATATTATTTTGCTCCAGTGTTTTTCAGAGCCTAGGGTGGGATTCATTTTGGGGGGCAGTTAAATGACCTACAAAAATGTTAAAGGAACAAAATGGCACTTTCTTGCTTCATCTACCTCCACCCTCCCTGCCCCTAAATTGTGGAAAGAATTGTTAGGTCATTGCAGTAATATTTTCTTGCAATTAATGTTTCTACTGTACATTTTAAGGAGCTTTCTCTCTATCTCTCTCCACAGCCACCTCCATGTTTTATTCAGATACCCATAACTTCTACCAAATAATATTAGAAAACTAAAAGCCCAAGAGTTCACATTTATCTGAAGGAAAACCAATGCATTAGAATTTGATTTTGTAGGCAGCCAATCGCTTGACAATTGGCAGGAGGCAATGATACTTGAATAAAAAATTCAACCTGCTCTTGATTAGATTCAAATTCATTTTATCTCTGCTTTCAGGCACTTTGATAAAACTTCAATTGATGTGAATTGTTGTTGCTGTTGTATACTTCAATTCATTTTTGTGAGTTAAACAGTAGAAATGTTTTAGGACAATCCTGTGACAAAAGATAAATTATGCTGAAACTCTAGGAAATTCTTCTTCTCAATATAGGTAACAGTGAACAGGTAACATCAACATTAATATTCATCAAATTATCAGGTAGGAAGAGGTGTATCACCAAAAAACATACTTTTTTATTTCTACAGGCCAACTTGTTTCAGGATCTTATGAATGATGGCTGGTTTTATCATACAGAATAGCACTGTTCATTTGACCTAGTCATGTATCCATTTTTTCTTTTTTTTAACAAATTTTTATTGAGAACTCATTACTGTGCCACACTGAAAGGGACACAGAAATAATTAGTTTCCTGTCCTCAAGTAGTTCATGTTCCATTTGGAAAGACAGGTGAACATATTTTTGCAATATTTTGCAAATGGAGGACTGTACAAGGTGTGATCAAACAATCCAGTGAATGTTTAAATGAAAAAAAATTATTGCAGTAAAAGACACATTGCCACTAATCTCCCTCAAAACACTCCCCCTCACTTCAAACACAGTTGCCCATCCATCATCCTTGCCACTTTCTGAAGCAGTTCTGGAAGTCCTCTTTCATGAGTGTCTTTAGTTGCGCTGTCCTGGCTGCTTCGATGTCCTGAAACATTTTGACTTTGGGGAAGAGCCAGAAGTCACACAGTGCCAGATCTAGTGAATAAGGTGGATGAGGACACACTGTAATGTTTTTATTTGACAGAAACTGCCATATACCAGGAGTGATGTGTGACACGGGGCATTGTCACGATGGAGGATGATTTATGGCACACTTTAAAACACACCTTCTCTCAACCTTAGCTCACATTCAACTGACTGCACCAAACAAGTTGAAACTTGTCACATACTGTTACTAAGGTTCGATGAGCCTCTTCACATATTGAAGATCCCTGCCTTTCCGCTGGATGGCACTCGGCAGCAGCATTCACTGTATTTTGTGATCACAACGGGAAGGCTCCATGTTACACATCACTTCTGGTACAGTGACTTCGGCAAATAAAAAAATTAGTGTGTCCTCATCCACCTTATTCACCGGATCTGGCACCGTGAGACTTCTGGCTCTTCCGCAACGTCAAAATGACCATGAAAGGTAAACGCTTTGAATCATTTCAGGACATGGAGGCAGCCATGACAGCACAACTAGAACCACTCACAAAAGGACTTCCAGAACTGCTTCAGAAAGTGGCAAGAACAATGGGATAAGTATGTTCTAAGTGAGAGGGAATATTTTGAGGGGGATTAGTGGCAATGTGTCTTTTACTGTAATATATATTTATTTTAATGTAAGCATTCATGGTGTGTTTTGATCACACTTCATATGGGAGCACAGGAGAAGGGTACTTACCATTATGGATGGTGAATACACAAGACATTTTATTTTATTTTATTTCATTTTTGGTTCAGATAACATGATCTTTCATTAAACTGTCTTTTTATGGGTGGTGACCCCTATTTTTTTCTGTTTTTAATTTTAAGTAAGGCCTAATACAGTGCTTTACAGTCTATGAATTATATATAAAATATTTTTCAATTTTTTTTGGAAGAAAAATGATAACTATTTAATTTATCCAGGCATTTTTTATACTAATTGAACAATATTCTCACAGGAGCTAGAAAGGAGACTTCCAAATAGTAATTATTAAAGGAAGGTATAAAACAACCACCCTGCAATACACCAATTTTTCTGAATTTCTACTCAGATACTTTGTTGAACTCTTTGACTTAGTTCAGAAGTTAGCAAATTTTTTTTCTTAAAGTGTCAGAGAGAAATATTTTAGGCTTTGTGGGCCATATGGACTCTGTTGCAACTACTCTGTCTGCCATTATAACACAAAATAGCTATTAGACAATCCGTAAATGAAGGGGAATGGCTATGACCCAATAATCTTTTTATATACAAAAACAGGTGGCAGACCAGATTTGTGCCGCAGCTAATTTACTGGCTCCTGAGTCTTAATTGATTATTTCAGATCATGCTGCAAATATAAGTACATACAAATGTGCAAATGTTCACTTAGGTATATATTTATGTTATGTGAAATCCATTTATCTGAGCCCACACTTGGATACATAGGGATATGGGGCAGGTACAGGATTCATTTGATTCAAGAGCATAGGCTTTAAGAATAACTGATACAAAAAGAAAATTCTGATTTATAATACAATTCCTAGGTAAATTAGTCTCTTAGTAGATATTGGGAATTTTAATAATATAAGAATAGATAAAAAATAAAAGTCATCTTACATTTTATCCACACAACTCCTTCATGACAAAAATCCTTTTAAAATACTTGTAGATCCTGCATTTGTAGGACTCATATGGGGCTGCTAATTAGTCCTGTATTCTAGCTAAATAAGAATAGATCATCCTGTTCTAGGCAGAGAATACTAAGGCAAGATTTGTTAGGATGACTGATTCTGGAGCACTGGAAAACACCTATATGTGGTCTTATCCTTCGAAGTCAAGATTCACCATTGGATAAGCAGAAACAGTCTTCCTCATCATGAACCAGCACATGGTTACCTCCCTTGTTCACTCTTGCTGGTCTTTCATGATTGAATTTACCCTCCCTCCTTGGAATGAACTAACTGTGCCCTCTTCTCATTTCTTATAAATGCAGAGAGGTGGTAACATGGTCTTTGGCTCTTAGTTCCCCATAGACTTTTTGTGAATGTGGCAACTATCCCAGTTACTGGACTGCAGATTTATATTTATAGATATGAGATGCTAATTTTGAAAGTAACCTTATACATCTAATCCTGTGTTTGTTCACTTATTCCTTCATTTTTTACAACTATTTATTGAGTGCTTATTCTGAGTCAGGCAGTGCACTAACTGCAAGGGATGCATTATTAAGTAAAAAAATTAGCATGACCCCTGAACTCATGGCACATACAGTATGGTTGGTGAGCAGATATTAACCAAATAATCACACATGATGATAAACAACTGAGATAAATTCTCTAAGCGAAGGCTCATATAATAAAGGAATCTAACAGAGACTGGTGGGCCCAAAGCGATGTCAGGGAACGTTGCTTGAAGAAGTGCTTCCTAATTTTTTTTGTATGAAGGATGAATAGTGCAAATCAGGTGAGTGGAGAGGTAAGAGTTTTCCGGCAGAGATAGCCTGAGCTACAGTGGTCTACGGCAGGAAGAGAAATGGCAGTAGGGAACCAGGCGCATTCCAGGAACTGAAAGAAGCTGGTGTTGATGGAGCAGGGGAAACAATGTCCCAAGGCCAGGCAGGAGTCAAGGCACCCTGGGCTATGGCCAGGATAAGAAGCTGGCCTTGACCTTAGGAGAAATAGGAAATAGCTGAACGATTTTAAGTTACTCAGTGACATAAATAGATCTGTATTTTGGAAAGATCACTCAGACCACTGCGTGAAGGCCAGACTGGACAGGGCCAGAATGGATAAAGGGAGAACAGATGAGCCATAGTGAACAATATTTATGAACTCTTTGACACATCCTTGCATTCATTTAGTAATGTTCTCATTTGTTTATTCACTTATGTATTCTCCCTTCTATTGACACTTACTGGGCACCTATAATGTCAGAAACATATGTGGTGAAAGATAAAAAGAGAGTGAGGCCATAGTTTCGGGACCCTCAAGGGCTTATTAAAGATGTGTATTTTTTTCTTCTTATAGTTTAAATGTTAATGTGTTGCAATGGCTTGTACTTGACTGATATTGATTGACTAGCTAAGGGCAGTTTGAACCTAGGAATTTTTGCTCCAGTGAATTGTGTAATGACAACCGAATTTGTATTAACATCCGTGGCTAACTAACCTTTTCCACCTTGTTGGAAATCCCTGAAAATGGCTTTAAAATTTTCACATTGTATATTTAGGTCAGAGTCCATTTCTTTTGTTTTTCTTTATGTAGTAGAAATATGGAGATATACTCCTAACATGGATTCTTCTTCAGAACCAGTTTTCTTATTCACCTCTCTTTAACTTTAAGATTAGTAATTGCTGCACCCATCAGACCTCTTTTTCTCAACCTTTCTCTTTTTATCATTTTCCATCCCATTTCTGGGACCTGTCAGCTGTTTCAGTACTGGGAATTCCTTTTGGAACTCAATGAATACCATCCTCTCATCCTCATCACCACCACATGTTCAATGTCTGTACTGCTGTAGGGAAGGATGAAGTAAAGATTCAGAAAAATTGTCAAGAATAACCTCAGACTTTGATTCAACCCCTCTTTGTGTTTAGGTGCAGAAAGAAAGTGAAGGACTGTTAAGAGATGGAAACATAGCAAAAATGTTACTGAAGGCCAAAGAAATCAATTGGTTCAGAGTTAGTCAAGCAACTATTTATATGTTGTGATTTCAGAATCTTTAAAAAAAAAGCCTCCCCTGCCAGAAAATATTATATATGACCCATCATCATTCAATATTTGGTGTAAAACACACACACACACACACAACACACACACACACACACACACACACACACACACACACACACACACACACACACACCAAAACTTCCTTTTTTCTTCATCCTTCAGCTGTTAGGACAAACCAAATTATTTTGTGGTTAAACACCACCCTGAATTTTAGAGGCTTAAAACAACGAACATTTATATTTAGTCCATTCTATATGTCCAATGCAGGTGAGCTTGGAGCTGACCTTTGTTGTAATCGCTCAAGGGACCACTGAGTGACTACCACCTGGAGTATCACTGGTCACCACCAGGTAGCAGGAAGGAGGCAGCATGGTGACTCTGACACTGGCTCATCCAGCCTCCATCTGGAAGTGGCCCATGTCTCTTTTGCTCACCTTTCCTTGGCCAGAGCAAGTTCTATTGCCACCTCTAATTTCAAAGAGAGAAAGGACATTCACTGTGTTCATACACCTAGGCTGGAAATGGGGAATATTTGCTGGACAGCACTAATGTCTGTTAAAAGTCTCTTTTTTTAAAATGTCTCCCTTAAAAAACAAACCAACCAACCAACAAACCCTTTAAGGATAATTTGTTAACCCCTAACTCATAATGCAAAAAATTCCCTTCTTTTTCATGCCCAACTGAGTAGCATAACGATACTGGATACCTGGAAGTCACACAAAAAAATGAGAGAGCAATTTGTAACCATATTTTAATCTAGATTATGACTAGGAAAGCTGCTGGGAGCTTCTATGTTGATTAGTGACTCTGGATATTACAGATAGGGGTCTCTTTTCAACAGAAGAGTCAACATATGGCAGTTTCTTTATTGCAAGCAAACTGATGGGCAATTCAAAAGAGAAAGTCAGTTGACTTTTCTATTCAATTTATGTAATGAATCAATAAGATACACTCGAGTGGATTTAATACCATGATTTATACAGAGACCAACACACAGAAACAGACAGGGATGCCCATGCATTTGCAGTGTAGGCACTCACATCCCTATTTGCCTCAATGGACCTTTCTCATCTGTGTGTACTTTATACACACACCTTTTCCCCATATGACAAGTGTGGTCACACACACAGACTATGCTGTATATGAATGGTATTAGGAAAGGAAGAGAAAGGGGGCAATAGAGAACTAACAAAAGATGGAAATGCAGGCCAAGCTGGAAAAAAAAACGAGGGCATGGTATATTAAAAGGAGGACAGGGAAAAAAGAATCATTAAAAAAAAAAAAAGAAAGAATGAGGGAAACAATGGATGCATGAAGAAAAAAAGTAAGGCAACATAAGAGAGTGTAGGTACATGTGGAGGGCTCTGACCAGTTATTCTGCAAAGCTGGGAACCTGAATGTTAGTGAGAAAGAATGGATGGGAACACATGGGAAAAGATGAGTCAAAAGATTCAATAAATTCAAGGGTGAGGACTGCAGGTAAATCTAATCCACAAAATGCCGAAGCAGTGAACAGCATCCAAATCCTTCCATAATATCCGTGAACACTGTGTCGTGTTGTCTGATCCAGGTGCTTTTCTGTACACATGCATCAACTTACAGAGTAGTATTTACAAACCCTATGAGGTAGGTTCTACAATCATCTTTATTCTGCAGTTAAGAAAACAAAGGCATAGTGAAGCTAAGGAATTTGTCCAAGGTGGATAGCGAGTAGGTAGTAGAACTACTATTTGAACCTAAGTGTTTAGCACCAGAGTCTGAGAGCTTAACCAGGGCTCTCTGTTGCGTTTCGTTTCCTCTGAAGAAAGCATTGTGGTTCTCATGTACATATGAAAGCACAAATGCTCACGTATTCTTTCATTATGCATTAGGTTGTTCATGCATGCATTGATTCATTCTTTCTTTTATTTATTCCTCACTCATTTCTGGAAAGATTATATGTGCCTGATTCTGTGCTAGGTACTCATAAGGTAAAGATGATTAAGATCAGGCTCATTGCCTTTAGAGCATTCACAAGCTAATAGAGTGAGGTAGAAAAGTTAATAGATACGGTCAATCGGATATTCCAGGTTTCATGTTAAATACCTGAGGATGGGCAATGTTGTCTGGAAAGATAAGAAATAATTTATAGGGCTGAGGCTTGATGTGTTCAATGGGTAGACAGTATGAAAGTAGTATTCCTGCTGAAAGGAGTAATGAGAATCCAAAGCATTGGCTGTTGAGAGAAACATAAACACCTTCTTCCTTTGTAGAATGCGTAGAAGACAGAATGATGTTGAGAAATAAATATGGACGTGTGTGTTTATGTGTATGTGACAAAGTGTGCATGGAAAGAGCAGAGTCAAGGTTGGAGATACAAACAGGGGTCAGATATACTTTTATCAAGGAAGGATTTGAAATTATCCAGTGACTCTATCAAATAGGTTTTGAAACACTCTTTTGTTGACGCTGTGGAAAACAAACTGGAGAAAGCTGAGACTGGAGTCCGAGAAACTAGGTAGTGGGCTACTGCTTATTGGTACTGTAGTAGTGCAAGTGAGGGCAGAGTTATGGCCATGGAATTGGCACTGGGTAGAATGGACCAGATAATGGATAAAGAGGAAGTATTTTCTCAGCAACAGCAAATGTGGTTGTGTGTGTGCGTGTGTGTGTGTGTGTGTGTGTATGAGTGTGTGTGTGTAGGGTGGCAGGGTGTTCAGAAAAAATAATCTAGAATGACTCCCAGTTTCAAGAAGTTGGTGGAGGAATGGTGGTAAGATAGAGAACACCAGAAGAGATCCACTTTGAGGAAAGGTGTCTACCAGTGATGTACAGTGAGCTGTCAGAGATAGGAAAAGGTTTGAGAGCTCTCAAACCTACCAGCATATTATAGCTGAGACTGCCCAAGGTCATGGCATTTTTAATGCTGATACTAAGGCTCCCAATTTATATTCCATAGTGATCAACTCTACATAGAAATCAGCAATTATTTATTGTGAATTTATGATCAAGTTACTCAGACAAATATTAAGAGCTCTCTAGCAAGGAGAAATGATCTACATATTATTATTTAAAATCATTTGATATCCATAATTAATTTGCCATGGCATTATTCACTTTTTCTTAGAAATAATTGGTTTCTATTTTCTCTTTCATGTCTCTCTGATGGACTATGAAATACTCATAGCCTGATTGTATTTTTCACTTATTTCTTCACAATACATACATATGCCTTCTCTTCCTCTCAAGATGGAAGAGTTTTGATGCTAAAAATAATGCTATTGGAATAATCCTTCAGTTAGGACCAATCTTATCCCACCTAAGAAGTATATAAATGGGCTCAAATTAGGTTCTGGACTCCCTATATCCTCTGCTTATGTTGTTATTGTTATTGGCTTCTTCTGCGTAATTTTGCATGATGAGGTTTATTATTCAGAAAATATCCATGTAAGATAGATATTTTTTCATTCTGGAAATAAGCTTTTCCTGGTCCTAGGGGCTTAAGTGCCTTTTTGTGTCATAGACACTACTTAATCATGTTCTTAATAATAATAACAATCCACTTGTTGCTATATGATAACTAGATTTGTAAATTATTAATTAAAGGAAAAGCTTCCTACATTGCATTCTTTTTCTTAAGCTGCATGTTACAACTTAGTAAAGGTAGTATTTTTTTTGGAAACGAGTTTTTAGAGTATGTATATAGGCCTTGGTCTTTGTTTGCAATTAGCACCATATGTTATTTTATGCCTTTTCAATTTGCTGTGAGCTCTTTGAGAGTAGGGAACATGCCATGATCATTATATCCAGTGGTACCTAACAGAGTGTCTTGTAAAAAGCAAACACTCAGGAAGACTTGCTGAATGAATGTATAGCTATTATTAACAGATTTACAATACCCTGATAACACCAACACATCAACAGCTAAATATTTTCTCCAAAGGTTCAATGGTGAGTCTGCACATAAGAAGCTAGAATTTTGGCTTTCATGAAATAACACAGAGGCAATATAGTACAGTAGTTAAGCATGGAGACTCTGGAAACATATTGCTTGGGCTCTACGCCTGGCTCCACCGCTGGAAGATCTTGAGCCAGATTAAGCTTTCTGTGCCTCAAGTTTCTTATTAGTGAAATGGGAATAATACTCTAACTCTTATTTGTTAAGTTTAACTAAATTAATATATACAAAGCATTTAGAACAGGATCTATGCTGTTACAGAAAAGAAGACATTATAGGTTTCTTATTTTCATTACTATGATGAATATTTACAGTACCTGTCGCACAGGCAAAAGCTGCCAATCATGTAGCAGCTAATCCTTCAATGAAATGCATAGGGTATTTTCCAGTGAAAGAGCTTTGGGTTTGTATTACTGGAATTGTTATCGTTGTTTTAGGAAGCAATCAAACAACCTGGAAATAAATTCTATCTATAATTTTGCAAAAAGGAAAAATATCTTCTTACAAATTACTCTATGTGTTTGATGTAAGTAGTTAAAATCTTATTTTAAAATCTAAGAAACCACCAGGATATCCTGAATGCATAATATATATGATTTGCAAGTTGGATTAGGATTTGTAAAATTACTTTATGGAGAGTTACTTGGTTTGAAAAATGTAATGTGTATAGTTTATCTGAGCTAGCATATATGATATATTTAGCTCTAATGAAATGTGACCTAGATACATTAATGTAACAGAATAGTTTTGGAATTATTTTATAAGGCTAATTACTTTCACTTTCCAGCTGTTTCTTCTTTCAAAATTGTGGACTCTAGTGGACATATTAGAGCCGTCCATCTAAATTCAACTTACAGGGAAAAGTGAAGTTTGACCAACACATGGTTTTGATTTGAGAATTTGCTTGAGTTTTCTTTTCCTTTTCTTTTCTTTTCTTTTTTCTGTTCTTTTTTCTTTCCTTTCTTTCTTTCATTTATGAAATACATGTGATATTTTAAAATTTGTAAATACAGTGACATGCCATTCTTGTTGAAATAATTCTGGTACTTCAAAATATGTAAAAAAAACGCTATGATCAAGTTATGTTTGAGTGAGCCTAAATGTATTTTGTAGAAATGTTATATAAATGCTATTCTCATTTAAATCCTTATGCCTATTTTATTACTCAGATACCTATCTTTCTATAAATACATTTGCATGTGTGTATACATATATAATATACATATGTATATATTATATATACTTATATATACATATTATCTTATAGAACTTAAAGATCAAGTCCCCTAGGTTATATAGTGTAGTAGTTTCCTGGAGTAGTAATGCCAAATCTCTGCATAGCTTTGCCAGAAAAAGGGAAGCTCTACAAAATATCTGTTCAAAAAACATGAACAGTTTTGTAGTGAATTTTGAAACTGTACAATATTGTGAGATACCAGGAAAGAAAAATCAGACAAAACCAAGATCCCCCAATTCATCTTTCTTTTATTTTTGGTCCTCAAGTGGAAGTCTCCTTAGGGAATTGGGTGTTGGGGATGGGGAATATAGAAGAATTGACTCCCTCCCCCCACACCCTAATCCAATTTGTGGGAGAATAATTCAAACAATTTCAAACAGAAGGTTTTGCACTGCCCTAGCCTGGATGGGAATGGATTTCCCTGCAACCAATTAGTTGTGAATTCTGCGCGATTGGCTGCCTTAGGACATGCTCCAAAAAAAGTGGGTAGGAAGAGCTTAATCATGACGGACACAGCCTGGCTCTCAAATCACAGGCAGTTCACAGCACTCCATCACAGAGAGGGGAGAAGAACATCAGGCTGGATTGGTCAGACGTTTGGGAAGCTGCACAATCCTAGAAGAAATGTGGCTGGACTAGTACCACAGGAAAATATCAGTATAGGTACAGCAGTAAGTAGAGGTCCACTGCCTTCAATCAGCTTTTCTGATTTCCATTTCCTTTAATGTGCTTTGAGGTTTAAATCACAGCCATTCAACCGCAATGAAATTACAAAGTACCTTGTGGGGAAAAAACTAAAAATCATGGTTTTATAATGACTTTGTGTGTGTGTGTGTGTGTGTGTGTGTGTGTGTGTGTGTGTGTGAGTCTCTTTCAAATAAGTGCATATCCAAATCTACAGACTATTCTACCATACGGGTTAAAAAAAAAAAAAAAGCAAATGGTGAAAATCACCCAAAACAGCTTAAACTTTGTGAAGTTACTTATAAATAGGTTGTATGGCAATGAGATTACACATTTAATAAGGGTGCCAATTTAATAAGGCTAATTTTTAGTACTAATAATTCCAATAGATACCAATTTTGAGATGAAGCAATTAAACTAAAACCCGAAAGATTGGCATTAGTATCCACTGAAACACTATAGTGGTAAGTATGAGCATAATCCATGAAGATATTTACAAGAATTGTGACACTTTTGAAAGAGAAATTTTGTTGGAGCACAGCAATTAAAGTTGGGAAGAAACCATACGTTGTTCAACTTCCATTATCAAAATATAAACAATTTAGCAGTGATATAAATGGCAAAGTGATAGAGATCTTCATAAAGATTGACTCATAGAAATGGAAAATAGAAAAATACAGTACCATGTGAGGTGTACACATCAAGTAAAAGATATGTAGATCCCCTAGTTGCAAGGTTTTAAATGACATGCTTTTTATCTTTGTGAATTTCAATTAGACTGCAATGGGCGAGTCAGGGAGGGAATATTAATGATGGAGGAGAGAGAAAGCTGGGTGGTGTTCCATTCTTCACAGAGACTGCTAAATAGGACAGCAAATGTTTGTTTAGGTTGTAGCGTATTAAATGCTCCTTCAGAAAGTGGTAATTAACAGGTTAAAAAGAACAGCTTGAAATATTTACAATGTAAAAATTTTACTCTCTTCACATAATCTTTAGAGCAAAGCTAAAATTTATGTAGATTAGAACAGTGTCTGTTGTTATGAAAACGGCACCATCCAGGAAAAACATCTGAATTTTTGGTTCGTAACTAACAAAACTGAAGTGTTTTGGCATATGTTGGCTCCAAATGTAATATGACAGAAACATATCAGTATACTTATCTCTTTTCCCCCCCTTTAAAAGCATCTAACGTTTATAACGACTTCTTGAAGAGATAAATATCCACTCTGCTTTGCCTTAGTAATATTTAGGGCGGGCATATCATTCTGTCTATGTGCAGTACAAAAAAGGAAAATGTCTCTTTTTGTGTTCAAGTTGCACGTTTGGATTTTGTCGCTTCAGATAAAATAGAAGAGAAATGAGACAGATCAAACACATAATGCTGAAAGTGTAGGATGGGACTGAGATTAACAACAGGTCCCTTTGCCAGGGGGAAAAGCCCAAATGGGGGAAATCCTTACACTCTGCTCCATTTCCCACGGGGGGAAAGAACCACAGAGGTGGTAGAAACGCTGCCAGCCCCATTTTGCTCAGGGGAAATGCAAACTTTTCCAGAGCTGCTGATTGAGTTTGATCACCAGGTAGGGAAGACGCCTGTGACAAGGGATTGGGGAAAAGCACTGGTGAGAGTGGGCGGGAGGTTTCCCAAGATGTATAATCTACAAATGGACTTGACTGACCAGCTCCAGGGAAGTCTGCAACCCTCAGAGCTTTGAAGAGAAATTGGTCCTGATGGAAGGGGCGTGAAGGAATGAGCGATATAGTATAGAGAGGGCTCAGGAAATCCAAGAAACTCCCTGCTGTCTGATTCCACGAACATGCGTTGAACTTGGTCCTGCGTGGATGCGCTGATGACTAAGTAAAGGCGTGATGAGTCCCCCAGCTCTCCAGCGGGAGCGATGTCTCTTTACCTCTCCTCCGTAGCCACGTCGCTCCAGAGCCGGGGATGTTGGGGGGCGGGCGGCAGGGCGCGGCCCCATGGACCTGGGGCGGCACAGACACGTTGTATTCCCGACTCCGCACCCACACCCACCAGCAGTCCCCCCGAGAACCTTGGGCCTCCGCGTAGCCCCGGCGGCCGGCTGCGGGGAGCGGTCCCAGGCACCGCGTGGGCTCCGCTCCACCGGCGCGGCGTGGACGCCCCGAGCTGCGCTCCGGGCGCACCGGGGCGCCCTCCGCCGCCCAGGGCTGCGCGGCTGCAGGTGCCGGGCGGGCGGTTTCCCCGGATCCGGATCTGGATCCGGGAGGGGGTGGGGGGTCCCTGCGAGCCCTGGAACCTCGTTAGCCCTCCTCCCGGGCCTGGCTCCTCCTCCTCCTCCAGGCGTGGGGCTCGTGCCCGCCGCTGCCTGCGCGCACCGCGCCTCCGCTCGCTTCCCCCCACCCCGCCGGCGCCTGCCAACGCTTCCCCCTCCTCCCCTCCTCCTCCTCCGCCCATCACCGCCACTACGAACGCCTTCGCCTCCTTCTACTCCTCGCGCCGCCGCCGCTGCTCCTCGCGCTTCTTTCTCTCGGCTTCCACCAGCCCTTCGCTCGCCGCTCGCCTGGCTGCTGCAGTCTCTCTCTCTCTCTCTCTCTCTCTCTCTCTCTCTCTCTCTCTCTCTCTCTCTCTCTCTCTCAAGTTTCCTATCTCCTCAAGATCAGGGCAAAAGGAGGAAAACACCCAATTCCGCTGGCTGTTTCAGGTAAGGTGTCACACGTTGGTCCCACTGGGGACCCTGTCCATTTGCCTCTGCCCCCCCCCGTGCATGCCTCGCCTCCCCCCGCCCCACCCTCCCGTGCTCCCTGGAAACCGAGGGTGTGCAGGTCGCCCCCTCGTCTCCAGCACGTTTCAAAAACAATTTCGATACTCATCGCCAGAAGCATATTTGCAAGTACAATAAGCTCCGCTGCGCCCGCGCGGCAGCACGGTAGCCTGGCTCTTTTATAGTCTCCAACTTTGCACGCCGTGCCTGCCTGCCGCCGCCGGAGCCCGGAGCCCCGCGCTCCAGCGCGGATCGCGGTCCTCGGCTCCCGAACAGCTGGCAAACGCGTCGTTTCGCAGCAGTTGATTCAACCCCGGCTGCCTCCAAGACGTGGTCTGGGGCAGCTGTGGTTGGGCAGGGAGGGAGATTATTTTATTGTAGAGAGAGTGAAGAAATGAAAACGTGAAGACTGTGTTGGCTTACTGTAATGAAAAGGATAATAATCGAAAAAGTGGGCTGACTTGCCCCCCTTGCTTTTCTGGTTGGGATTGCGGGGGTGGTCTTGGTTGAGGGGGTTGTGGCACGAAGCACCCATTTCTCCTCCCCTTTCAGTCTCCCCTGCAACCCATTCTCTTCTCTAGCTTACATGTCAGATCAGGGTCCCATGTGTTGTTTGTTATTACGTGTGTGAGCACAAAGCAGTGTTTGCTGACGATGGAGCTGGGGGAAGTTACTGGCAGAGCAAAGTCTGATGGCTTGATCATCACTCTGGCTGTCAAAAAAAGAGAAAAAAAGAAAGAAAGCAAAGGAAATAAAAAATCCCTCCCCCAATTATCACGCCCTACACTCACTGCATCGGAATAATCTCCGTAGCTTTAACTCCAATTCCCATCTGAAATGACAGTTTTTTGGGCTATTTGGATGGTGGGACTGAATTTAATTTTCAGTATATTTTGTTTTTCTTTTATGGCTTTACAAAGAGTGGCAATGAAGACGAAATTGAACATGTACAATATGCAGTTGCTACTTCTCGTTTTCTTGATGTGGGACCCAGCCAGGTGAGATATTTATTGTATTTCACTCTTTTAATTCAGGCTAAAGGTGTGTTTCTTGAATGGCATGAAGGCAGGGATGGCTTTTGAGAAGTTGGAGTATTTTGAAGAATTATTTCTGATCAAAAAAGATTGTACCAGGAAACTGAACTATGAAGTGGCAGAGACGATAAAGAAGTTTACTGCTTCTTGTTTTTAGCTATAAATACAAAAGCGAACAGAAAGAGTTTCTTTAAAAAAATCAGAAGAAAACAATAATCCTTTGAATGGCATTTTCTTGCAAGAAAATGAAGTGATTAAGTTGTATGCACTTATAATAACACCAAAATTCGGTAAGGAAGCCAACAGTTTTCCTTTAAGCCAAACAAAAAAAGACAAGCTAAAATGATTTGAGTGTTAATTTTTTCTTTTTCTTTTTATGGTCTTGGCTCTTTTGGTCAACAGAGAAAACCCAAATGATATGTGAGCCTTAAACCTCTAGGTGGAGGTAGCATACAAGTTCACAATCACAAACAATAAAATAAAAGCTTTGTTTATTAATCAACTTTTTATAGTATTGATTTAGAGATCTTTTATTTCTAAAATGGTTGCTGCATAAAGGGTACTTACTTTAAACATGTAATTAATTTTTTGACTATGTTCTACAAATATGAAATTAATTTTTAGAGTTTTTAATAACTTCATCATAGTTGTAGTCTTTTCTGATTTTTGTCATCAGTGGGTATCTTTTATTTATTGCCTTTAGGATATGTTTTCAAAATACAATGGGACTTAAAATACAAGATTCATAAGAATGTTCATGTAACCATTAATTTTTAGAAAACAATAAGTCTTTATTATACCTTTATTTCTCTTTTAATTTTTTTCATTTTCCTGTTCCGGTAATTGTCAAAGTATGAAAATATTTTCTGGAATTGAGACGAAATCTCTTTCTAAAGACTTATTTTAATTGGAAAAAAACTCATTTAACATCTTAATATTGACTTTAGAAAGAAATTGTGATGTGATTAAAAACCACTTTTGACTGAAAATCTCTATGGGCAACTTTATGACTATCTTAGTGATTGGTTTTAAAATTAGCTTAATTTAGAAACTTCTGAGGCTGGAGGATATAAACTAATTTGCTTACATAATTTTTAAATGTTTATATTCATATCAGTGTTTTAATATTATCTCTGCTCTCAAGAGAATATTTATTTAAAATTGGTTACCGATTTTTGCTGTATTATGACTACTTTTAGCTACTAGCTGTATAATCATTTAAATGCAGATGGACTCTGTCAATGATATTTTACACAATAAATCTTGATCAGGATGCAGATTACGTAGAATCTTTGATTTTAAAGGAGGGAACAAACCGTGGTCATTTAGTAATTATTGAAAATCCTCAGTGCTTAGCCATATTTACCTCTGTAGTTGTCTGTTCCGTATGTGACCAGCAATGCTCATGCCAGTATTTTATTGTATTAAAATATTCTTTTTTCTTTTCTCTTCTTTTTCTTTTTTCTTTTCTTTTTTTTTTTTTTGGCCAGCAATTTAAATCTATGAATCATTCTGGGGGAAAAAGAAATGGCAGTGGCAGTGAAAGGGGACATTCTGTTTTATACGTCCAGTTGCTTCTGCACCAAATTGCTGGGTGTCACAAAATCAGGTCTCTGGTTTTCTGATGGAGAAATAATGGAGAAAATCGCTGTTTCTAACCCTCTTCTGATGATATTTTTAAGACCATTTGTTCCTTCCAAAAATTTACCTCACACACACTTATAAAAGTAGCTGGGCATTTGTACCTTTAGGTGACCCCTGTCGCTCTCCTCAGAGGCCAATCACGAGGGGTCTCCTCCCTGGCTCTCTGCAGCTGTGTATGTGCTGCTGAGCCTTTCAGAGCTCACCTCCACCTCCTGGCTACAGTGGAGCCTGGAACACAGCCAGCGGAGTTCCCCTGATGTCTGTATTGTACTTGGCCATTGGGTGGAGGTATTCCCAAAGTAAGGAAATCAGCTCTGTTTAAAAGAAACAAAAAACATAAAAGAGAAAAAGAGAGAAATTTATGAAGAAGATAGCAAAATTTTGTGCCTCCAAGTAGGCATTCTTTTTTTCCCCAATTAATGTTCAAATCACTGAAGAATTATTTCAGGAGACCCTTTGGTTATCATACCTTTCTAAATGCAGAATAACCTGACTAAAGTGTCTGAATGTGATCATCTACAATCATAATATACTCTAGGGAATAGATTTTAGAAAAAAATGAATAGCCCACACACAATGCTAAATAGTAGGTAGCTGAAATAATTTTGACATGATATTTTGTAATAATATAGTATTTAGTATCCATTTTCCATAGCATATTTACCTCCCTGGTAGACATACTGGTATTTATAGTAGTGAAAAACAGGAGGAAAATGGGTGACACTAATAGTTTAGGGAGCCTTAAAATTCAAATCAAGGAAGAAGAGCATGTTGGCACTTGCAAAACACAGATATGTATATATATCAGCTTGTAAAATTATCTGTTTAGGTTGGTGCTGGCTAACATCCAAGAAGATGAGGCTAAAAATAACATTACCATCTTCACAAGAATTCTAGACAGACTTCTGGATGGTTACGATAATCGTCTTAGACCAGGACTGGGAGGTAAAAATAGTTTTACTTTTTTTTTTTTTTAAACTCTCACAAAATAACGCCCTTAAAAGTTAAAGTTACTATTCATATTTTAATACATTTTATGTATAAATGCATTGCCATGTGTTAAAAACCATAGATACTAGAAAGTAAGGTGTATGAAATAAACATTATCTGTGATTCCTTTTATACAGATATAACGTGTTGAACATATCTTTTATAGAATGCCTAGCATCATATAAAAGCCCATGCCTTTTGCATGAATAGTTTTTAAGTTAACTCTCTTATAATGGCTAAGTTTTTCAAACTTAGACTTTATTAAAAGGTAACATTATTGGGCAGACATGCCTGTGTAGTATCTTTGGTTTCCTTCCTCATATTTTACAGATACCTGTTTTCATATCTGTACAGAAGTGAGGAACATAAAGAATATCTGGGTTGTATTTCAACACATACTCTTTTTAGGATCCTATGATATTTCTTTACACATGCATGTGACATTTCTAAAGTGCAGCACAGGTTTGGCATTCTTGAAACTTTCAAAGACATTGTAGACATACATTACCTGCAGGCCTAAATTTACTGGGCTGTGGCACAGTTTGACTTCAAATTAAAATATTCATTTTCAACTCAGAAAAACAAATTTATTTTTATCAATAAAGATAAAGGAAATTAGGAGTGGCTAAGGTGTTACATTTTAATTATCCTTCAGCATAGCTGGGTGATACTAAGGAGGTTAAGTGAACGTAGGGTAGGTGTGCAATTCTTAAAAGGATTCTGAGTCAAAATATTGTTCCTCATCACTTCTGACATGAATATATATACCTGCATGCACACATTTATCACCTGTATGTTACGCCTCTAAGGATGTGCAGTTTCATAATTAATTTAAAATTAAGACAAATTAATTGAACACTTGATACTAATCAAAGGTTTATACAGTTAACCTGGTTATTACCAGATTGGCAATTTAGCAATATTGAATTGCTTGAAAAGATATTTATTGACTAAATGCCTGGATGTTTATGTAAATACTTTCTTTGAAAAATGTAGGTGGTTGTGAATTCTATATATATCTGGCAATTGTATGGTTAGCATTGTCCAGTAGTCAGAAAAAGTCAGAAAAGACCCAACTTATTTTTAAATAATATGCCATTTAATTGCTATTTGTTTTTTACTTATATCCTGAGTAGTACCTTGCATTCTAGGAGAGAAGCACTGGGATGGAATAGTGTTCAGTATTATGACACATTGTATCTCTCAGAGAGAATTCAGTTGTTCAATGGACATTAGTTTTCCAAAAGGAAAAACTAAGAAGAAGAGAATATTCCCTCAGTAATTAGTGTGTCTAATGTGCATGAATATAAGGAATTACTGTCCATGTGAGTATATATGACAGCGAGCTCTTGCCAAACTCATACAATAGAATATGTCTCATAGAAGGCTTTCATAAGTCATGATGGTGCTTTGAGGTAGATTGCAGTAAGGGAGATATTTTTCCTAAACCATCAATGCTGTTATTATTTTTAAATAAATTATAGGCTGTCAAAACCATAAAACACTTGAGCTAGACTTTAGATTTTGTTTCTGAGGTTTTAGGAAAAATAATTGTGCTGTGGGTGTCTGGTAGGGTAGCAGAAACTACCCATTGCAGGATTTGGGTTTTGCCCTCTGTTACTTCATATTTCTTTTGTAATATAATATCTCTTACATTCTGTTTTACTTCCATTATCAGGACTCAAATGCAGATCCTCGTCACTCTATTAGTTGGGTTAATGCAGTAGACCAAGTGGGTCTTGCCTGGTGTCTTCCTTCCCCCATCTTTCTCAGATATGGTGCATAAGATAACAGCTCACAGTCAGAATAGTCTTCTTTTATTCTTACAATGTGGCTTTCCATATGTCACGCTCTCCTCTTGACCTTCCTTGGCTCCCCATTGCCTTCAGTAGACAGGGGTGGGGAGTAATGGAAAGAATATAGGCCTTGGAGGCAGATAGATCTAGATTGGAATTTCTGCTCCGCCCACACACAAAACTGTGCCTTGGCCAGATAATCGCTATTTGTCTTGTTTTAGAATGGCCATGGCCTATCTCCAAGTTTACCTTATAGGGTTGTTTGGAGGATTACATAAAAAGTGTACACAAAGCACCGTGCCACGTACCAGCAGTTCAACAAAGATCTGTTCCTTCCCTCCTCCCGTAGATTTCTAATTTGCCAATCCGGGTTTTCTAAATCTGCTTCTCTGGCTTCATTTTCAGTTTGCCCTCTCACCTGTCCTGCACGTTAAACACATCTGTTCATTTTCCCTTGATAATCCACTCACGTCTGCTCCCCTGGCCCTTGGTCATAGTATCTCCTCTCGTTGGAATTATTTTTTTCTCACCCTCTCTCATGATCTAAACCCTACCTTTCCTATCATGACCACCTCAATGCTGGTCCTCTTAGGTAAAGATATTTCTTAACTGAATTGAAACACCCAGATTCAGTTTTCTCTCTGTCGAACTTCTTTAGCGGTTGTTGGCTCTGTATCTCATTTGGTACTTACTTTGTACTATCTTGGATTATTTATCACCTTTTTATGTGTCTCCTGTTACTTTAAGAAGATTGCAAGCTCATTGAGGCAAGATACTGCATCATAAATCCTCTGTGCGCTCAGCAATTAAATATTGATTTGCAAATCGTGACCATAAAATAAATGGGGATTGCTTGATTAACTTTTCTATGACCAGTTAATCATCTGTAAAATGGGGCTACTCACACCTGGCTGACTGTTTAGTTAGGAAGGCTGGAATGACATGTTGGGCATCATGCTGCAGAAACGGAGTGTGGCTTAGTGACAAGAACCTAACTTTAGACTGTGAAGATTTAGCCAAAATCCTGGCTCTGGTACTGAGCCATCCTGTGAGCTTTCAAAACTTAACCCCCCCGGGGCCGCATTTGTCATGCATCAAATGGGATTGCGAATAGTACTATTCTTAGAGTTTTTGATGAATATTAAATAAAACAACATATGCAAAGAATGTAGCAGTGACTGGCAGATAGTGGAGAGTTAATAAATAATCACAAGTAAAAGACTTTGAAAAACTTTCTAAATGGACTGTTGACAATTTGAATTATTGTTATGGTCATTTCTGCATCCAGAATTCTTAGCCTGAATGTTGGTATGTCATTCTGAATGGAAAGTTCAGGGGGATTACTTGTATCATTCTATCCCAAAAATTAGTAAGAGAAAAATGGGTTTGAGTCAATGTTAATATATCAAACCGAACATATTCAATGATGGATATTCTGGATAATTAATCTCAATTATTATTTTCTTCCCATTCTGACTATAATATAAATGAGTACATAAGAAACAACAATCAGTTTTGGACAATGAGTTAGAAAAATTGTTCTTTTCACCTGGCCTTACCACTTATTAGATCTTACCCTAGACAAATTGTTAGACCTTCTGAGCTTTGGTATTTTCTTTGGGAAAATGAGAATAATAATATTTTATTCTGAAAGGAGGGGGATAAATTAGAATTCATATACAGAGGGTGCCAATGTATACACATTTTAAGAAAGGAAAACTGTATTAAAATTGTAATACTCAATGTGCACTGATAACAAAAGATGAATACAAGTCACGTTTGACTTCTGCAATTATAAGAGGTGCACAAAGTGGTTCCCATCAGCATCCAGACACTTCTGATTATGGTGAACCACAGCTTGAGCAACGCTGACCAAAGTGTCTACTTGTATACACTTTTTTGGCACTCTCGAAATATGACAAAAGTTATGCACTATATTGAGTGATAAAATTTTAAGATGTTTTGTGGTTAGCAATAGATCATCTTTAAAATTTAAGCCAGATCATGCTAATCAACTACTCAAAACCCTGCAATTGTTTCTACTTCATTCAGAATGAAACCTAGATTTCTTCTGGTGGCCTCCAAGGCCATGCATGATCTGTCTCCCTGTCCCTTCTTTGACCTTACTTCACACAACTCTGTCTCTTGCTAATGTTGCCGCAGTCACATTGGCTTCCTTTCTGTTCTTTGGACGCACGAGGACAATCCGTGGAGCTTTCTCCCTGGCTGCCCCTCTTTCCTGGATATCCACTGACCTCACCTTCTCAATGAGGCCTAATTGACCAACCAAATCAATACAAGAGTATTTACTTTTTTATACCATTATGTAAATTGCTTAGTTTTGTCTCTTGCTAGAGCATAACCTCACTGAGGTCAGGGATTTTGCCAGTTTTATTGCTTTGTTCCCAAGCATCTAGAATAGTACACAGGAAGTGCTCAAATATTTCTCAAATGAATTTTAATTTAATTTAATTTAATTTTAGTATGCTACCAGGAAAAGAAATCAACTATAGAATCTACCTTATCCTTAAAATCAATTGAACAATTATCATTTAATTACTACACTGGACTTTCACTATTAACATCAGTACATTTTAGGTTGAGTTGTTGGTGAATTGGAACAATTATTACACCAATTACTTAAACTCCTGCCTTTTGTTAGCTGTAATTCTGCCATGAACTAACTGTGATTTGGAGTCATTCATTTATCCCATCTGTGACTTAATTTACTCATCTGTGAAATGGGACACATCCTACTTATTCTGTTTATATATCACAAGTACATTTTGTGGCTCAAGTAAATTAAAATTCTTAAGAAAATATAATATGACATACAGTCAGTAAGTGTTAGCATTGTTAGGAATGGCAGAGGAGAGTTCTTCAAGGAGAACATCATCTTAAGAGGTAGTATCCTGTATCCTTTCAAAACAAGAAAATATTGGTAAGGGTATAAAACTGAAAGCGACAAACGGACAAGACAAATAAACAGAAACTTGTAGATACAGACAACAGTTTAGTGGTTACCAGAGGGTCAGAAGGGGGTGGTAGAACATAAAGTGGGTCAAATATATGGTGACTGAAGATTTGTCTGTGGGAGGTGAACACACAATGCAACAAATAGACGATATAGTATAGAATTGTACACTTGAAACTTATACAATTTCATTCACCAGTGTTACCTCCATAAGTTTAATTAAAAATTTAAAAATAAATTAATTAATTAAATAAAAGAAAGAAAAAAAAGAAAACATTGATAGTCTTGTGCATTTGGGACGCTTATTTCCTTGTGAGGCTCAAAACCTGAGAAGGGCTTGCCTTGATGTCTTATCTACCAAGTCTGTACATTCAGATTAGTTAGAACTAATAACTGAACCATTTTTTCCTTTTGTCTTCATTTTAGTCATTGGAGCTAACAGGGTACCACCCATGGATTTTTGCATTTCATAAGAGGCTTTCATATTGTTAACTGAATGAAAGGAGCAACAACTGTTTTTTTGGACCAATTTTATAGGGTCACTAGAAAAATGAATGTGTAGACAGGCCCCGTGTATTTATGACAGCTAACATCCGCAGTGCTCAACTGTGACAGCTATTAGAAATGACAAGCCATGGTATCTAAATTATAGATTCAGTCTGGAAAATCTAGATTGAGTACCATGCTTAACTGCGTTTTTAAAAACTGTGTTGAGGAGGTTGTCTAAATAGAATTTTCCCCCCCAGTGCTCTTGTTTTATACTCTGAAACCTTGAAGATTCTTTCTTAAAGCCATGAAAAACATGATGTCAGATCATATCATAGACTTATGGTCTGAGGGTCAGTTTCCAAATTCACCCTTGGATATTTATCCTCAGGCTGTAGAGGTTTGTATGATAACATGTTTCTATGAATTTTCCTACTCTTAAATTTATAAAAATAAAATATAGGCTATTCAGTGGGTAGGGATGAATACAGAAAAATTTGATCTCGTCCAGAACCTAAGAGGGAGCCTGGCCTCACTACAG
>NW_017731802.1:456769-460807 GCF_001890085.2 Hipposideros armiger | reverse complement strand
GCCTAGGGGGACATTATAAAGAATATACCGCATTGAAGAGAAGCGGCCCTTTAAAAGATCACTAAGTGTTCTTATTATTATTGCTATTATGATTATTATCTTGTTTTTTTTTTAACAATTAGGAATTCACATTTTTATTTCTAAAGCATGGCAGTGATAAACCTTATTTTTATCAGAGTATAATCATAAATTTATTCCTTATCATATGCTTTTACAAAATTGTTATTAAATATTAGATTGACCATTAATTTCTGTGAATATACTGCATAATGTTAAATACAATTTCTCTATTCAGTTATCAGTATACTTAAATTCTACCACACTCTATATGTATGACTATATCAATATATATTGAAAATATTAAAACTAATCCTGATAATGCTATGATGGTATTTGAACTGTGCTTTGTAAAAATGTGGTAGATATGCCAGTTAACTAATTGTGGGAAAAAATACTGACATGAACTAAATTGGTATAAATAATTGATTATAAAAACAAATTTAATCCTGAATATATTGGGTTGTTGGAAAAGTCATGACACATTTTTGCAACGAAAAACAGAAAAAATGTGTCATGACTTTTCCGACAACCCAATAGTATTGTGGTAAATAAAATTTTTTGAGGGTGAAAAAATAACAATGCTCTCTCTTCAAATCATTTTATGTTCCATTTAAGATGCTTCAAAATTTTCTTTTGGGAAAGATAAGAAGTGTGATTTTCCTTTAAAAATATTATATATGGTTTGTAGTAAAGTGATGTACATACACTAGGTTATAAACCTAGAGGACCCTAAATTTTTAAAGAGCTTATTGTTTTTCATTTTAAAGACACTAAGATGGGAGGGGACCTTTGCTTTTTGATCAGAAGAGGCTGTGATGGCAAAGCAATATACAAAAGCATAAAAAACACCAGTTGATACACACACATACACACACACACTCTGTTTTTATAAAGTCTCTATGGACTTGGACAAGTAATTATTATCTCTGTGCCTCAGTTTCCAACACATGAAGAGCAGAGGACTGTAGCAATGACCCACAATGTCCCTTCCATCTACAACTTCTTTCACATTTTGGTAGCTTGTTTCAAGGCAAATAGAGTAGAAAATAAGGTTTTTGGAACAGAAGTATGACCAATATTTTTTTCATTGTAGAGAAATTGAGAGGCAGAGTATGGGCCTGAATATAAGCTAGCTGAATAAGGCTGCTAAGCTTCTGAAGTCTGTTCAGTTAGGAAGAGTACAAAGGCTGTTTGGTCTTCCAACTTCTAGCAATTAGGGATCTGTACAAAACTAGGTATTTTCATTGCATGAACATTCCAATTAACAGCTTCTCCTAAAGCTCAGTAAAATTTGATTAGGAAGTGATTTGTACAAGTGAGGCGGTGATAAATGTACCAGATTATTTTTATCAATATCAATGTTTACATTTCTAAACATTGCCCTATACTCTTTATATGTGTGATGGAAATTGGCAACATCTCTTCAAAGCTCACCCTGTTTCACCTCTCTGCTCTGATGGCAAAGGTCTACCTCCTCTTGAAACTCACTCCTATTTTCCTGGTTCTTTGCCCCTCTACCATTCTTCATGTTTCATTCTTTGGTTCCTCTTTATTTTCTGTTTCTTATATGTGCTCCCCTAGGGTCGGTACTTTTAACTATTGTTGCTTTTCACTTTAAGGATTTTCCTTAAACAATCTCGTTTAATCTCATAGCCTCAAATAAGAAGCTATATGTAGATAAACTCTAGTCCTGATGCTGTTTTATGAAGTACATTTGCTCCTTTTTGCCCAGGGGAACTCCTTTCCCCGCCCACCCATTACTTTCAGGATCAGGTCTGGAGCACTTCAGGGGGTGTGTACAGGCTCTGGCCTCGGTTCCCTTTTCCTGACCTCATCTTTCACTACATATTGCCGTCTTGCACAAAGTGGAATGAATTCACTGACCTTGTTTCACTTTTTATTTTCTAATGCATTTGGCTTTCTCTAGCCTGTGGGCCTTTATGCAGGCTGTTGTATCTATTGGAAACACATTTTTCTTTCTTCTGGTTCTAGTTTAGATGTCACTACTTTCTAGCAGCCTTAAATGACTAACACACACACACACAATCTCTATTGAACAAATCACCCATTACTATATTTGGCATAAACTTAATGTACTGTTTAGTGACTCTATGTTCCACCTATTGGAATCTAAATTCTCTAAAGGTTGAGATTTATGACTCTTTGTTGTTCTAGCCCAGTATTATGTGTAATGCTTCTAGCACGTAGATAATAATCATAATGTTTGTTGAATAGATGAATAGACTAATAATGAACTGTGTTCTTTCATGCATGAAATTTCTCAAACTTCTAGAAACTAAATTTGTAATTTTAACATCGAAAATTGTTTTTCATCTTGCGTTTCTCTTGCATGGTTAATGGTATCCCTGTTTGTCAAGGTACAAGAGCTGAAAAATCCATCTGAGAATAATTTTTCAAATTCTCTTTACTCTTTTACAGTCTCCTGACTCTAATTGTGCTGTCCTCTAATGCACAGATATTCTACCTGATTGATCAGCTTGCTTTTGTTTTTAGATAAGTAACTTAAAAATTTAGAAATCAAGGTATTTCTAATAAAAATGCTGATTTCTATCTTCTCTTCTATAACGGCAGATCTGGTGACTCCAGGCTGAATTCTTGATGACTGAAATTGGAATTGAAATTGAATTGATGATAGAATTTGAAACTAAGCAACAGTTTCCCTATTAGAGGGGGTGTGTCCTNTTGCCATTTCCTATTGATTTAAAATTATTTTGTGGGTAGCATGGAACGTAGCAAGCAGAAAGGTACTGGCTGCCAGAAGTGGGATGCTGCTGGGAGGCTGGAAGCAGTGAGCACGACTTTTGAAATCAGCTCCTTCAATTTTATCTGGGGCCTGTCCTGTTACTCTCCCTCTGGCACGGAAATGATATGGACTTCATCACAGTGTATGCTAGCTTGAAAGAAACACAGTAATGCTACGTACAGATTTTTGGATTCCTTTTCATATTTCATGGCAAGACTACGGAATATCTTCGTGTTTCTGCATACCTCACTAATGTTGTACAAGTGTGTTGCTTGCCCACTTCCTGTCATTAGATTAGATTAGATGGTGGAACTTTCTTTCCAAATAGCATCTCTGCAGCAGAATTCAAGGTGACATCCTTGAAGTGCATGACCCAGAGAATACTACCTATATTTTAATGAATTAATATTAAGGCTTTGTTTTTGCCTGAAACATTTTTGGTTAATAGCAGCTGTTTTCTCAACCACAGCTGCTAGAAAGGTATTGCCCTCTGTCATAATTCTGAGGGGCTGTTGGTTTTGCTTTTTCAAACACTAGCTTGCCTCGCTCACTGTATTGTTTTGCTTCCAGCATTTAAGCTCAGGTGCAATCACAGTTTTTCTTTTCTCTCCCCCCTAAACACACAGTGGATAAATTGGACGATAGGCATGACTGATCCATTTGTGTTAGTGTTAGCTTTTGATGGCTACAACTCCATCATCTTGTGGAAATCTATGTTGGTAGTGGATATGGCTAAGTGAACAGCTTGGCCAGTCAGCAATTCATTACTTTTCAACGTGTTAACATGGAAAGAGTCAAATGAAATTATTCTAGTATTGGATTCCTTAACACGTGTGTATTGAGGCTTCTGATGTGCCAGACACTGCAGAATATAAAGATGTAAACATGTAGTGTTGGTCTCCAGGGGAGGAAGTCCCTTGGAGGGCAGATAAGATAGGTATACTATGATTCTTTAATATAACCTGAAACAGTACAACACATGTCCCATTAGAAGAGCATATTATTGAAGTTTAGAGAACTAAAGACTCACTTTTACTTGTACTGTATAACTGGAGTTAACCAAGTTCTTCATCTATAAGTTCTATATCTCTTCTTTCATTCAACTGCTTCTTACTAAGGGCTGAGGATTTGCTTGGTCCTATTTTAAATGCTGGAAATTCTCTGATGAACAAGAGCCAGTCTTTGCAGAAATTCATATCAACCGTATTTTGGCT
>NW_017731802.1:451628-455379 GCF_001890085.2 Hipposideros armiger | reverse complement strand
TGTAGCAAAGTATTTCAGTATTCTTAAAGGATATGTGCAGTTAGGGGATTACTAATTTGATTCAAAGCATAAAGAAAGTAAGGTTTTTCTTCTTTTGACACAGTATCTACAGGGGGAAAAAAAACATCAAAAATAAGATACTGCTATTTTCAATTACTTTGTGCAGATGGTTAGTGAATCCTAATAGATTTCAGGTATATTTGAGTGTGATATAATGAGCGGTGCAATTGGATTTTTCTCTCCGAATGGAGGAATAGTGTTACCTCACAAAATTAAGGAAGGTTGAAGGAAGGATAAAAACGATAAATGTCTCCCAAACCCATTGTTTAGATTGTGATTTGTAAGGGTACAAACAGTATTTTAGCAAATATCGTAGAAGCATTTGACTCCCATTAAGAAGGTAAAAGGATCAGGTGCTTTTAGAATGGCGTGTATTAGAAGCTTTTGAGGGCAGAAGAGATCTCCCGATCTCCAGGGGTGGTTTGGAGAATGAAGACATGTCATGGGAGACATGTAGAAAGATGCAGCTTATTCCTAGTTCCTCATGAGAAGATTTTAGATTTTTAAGCAAAAGATGTTGAATGACTGTTCAGATATTTGGGTTGGAGAGTCCAAATTTTTCTGTTATATGAATTTTTTTAGAAGCCCTTACAATGGAATTAAACAAATCAGTCATAGTGAGAGATCGAGAGTAAATGGAACATATTCATTTTTGTTACCATGATTACATAGAGAAGCTCCAGTGTCTCAAGAAAGAAAATAGTGTTCTAAAACGCCAGCCAGGCTTACAAGGAAGATTAAAATGTGGATACCAAGAGAAAAGAAGTCTTAATTAAAAGAAAATGGAATTGCAAGGTTGGTGTTCAGGTCGGGTAGAGGGGAATATGGGAGGGTAGATTTAATTAGTTATCTAGGGCATGTGAGAGGATAATCATTGAAGCAAAAAAAAAATGTGAGGCTGATGATTCCACTTTTTAGAATAGCAAAAGAATCACCCAACACATATTAGAGGAGATGAAGCTTTAGACTTTTAAGAGAGTAGGTGGGGTGGGCATAGGTGGTAAAATGTTATAAAGGAATGTAGAGCCATTTTAAAGGATGTTGTCATTAGAGCATCACTAAGAGAATAGTAAAGTCCCTTGATAACTAACAGTCAAAACTGAGTATCCTTTCTATCCTTTTGAGTAGCTTTAATAATCATTGCAGAGTTACAAGATCAAAAATAACTAACAGGAAAACCATAAATAAAACCATACTGTACTTATATTAAAGTGCTTATATTAAAGCATGTCACCATTAAAAAGAGATTAAATATGGAAAATAGACTTGTTACTCTTAAATATAAATCAGAATAACAACATCTGAATTCTTAAAGGATAACACCAGGCAGATGAGGCAGTGAGGAGAACATTGTTGTAGCAGAATTAGTTTCAACCTTCATTCTTTCAAGCTTCTCAGATCATCTGAAGGGCTCTTGAAGGTGTTGGTGGCCACCAAACTGATGGTCTGACTCATAGCTTCAACAGGGAGGGTCATTTAGGCTTTGCATGATTATCTGTGAAATACAGGGATAATGAAAAGTCCCAGGGGACCCAGTTGCTAAAGCAAGATGGAGATACTTACTTTTCAATGTGGTTCTGCTGATTACACTGATATTGCCTGCCTTCCTCACTCTCCTTTAGCTGCTGCCACACCCAATCTAGTTTTTGTCACTTTTGATGACAGCTTCTAAACAGGAACCTCACACTCAGACTTTGGACTACCACCAGTTGCAGGGGGCAGCTGTAATTTCTGCCACTGTTGCTGCTGCCTGGGAACAGCTGGGAGGTTAAGTCAAGTCTATCTGCAGATAAGGGAAGAAGGCAGGTGTGTGTTTAAGTGAGTGGATATGACAGTTAGTCAGGCAGAAAGCACATGTCTCTTCATCAGATCCCTTCCCTTTAGGGAACCGTTCTATAACTTGTCATTTCCATAATTCTCCCCACTACTCAGAGAGGGTGGTGTGACACTTGACATACTTCTGTCTGAAGACATTAAAAGACAATATAGTAATTCCAAGTGGCTTTTTATAAATGCAAGTTTAATGCCAATCGTGAACAAAGGACACCTTGCTCCCTAACATCATAATAAAATAATAAAATGTAGGTGAAATAAGAATATCATTGTAGCCTTTATCAGTTAGGGACATGTTTTTCTGAAAGTAACAGGAAAAAAAAAAAAACCAATCTACAAGGATTCCAAAGGGAATCAATTTTTCTCCCAAAAAGAAGCCTAAAAGTAGGTGTTCCTTGTACTGAATGAGTTCTTACATGATGGCATCAAGAACCTAGACTCTATTTTTTTACTTCCTTTTTCTTAGTGTTCACTTCTGGCTGCTGCAGCTCCAGCTATCATCTCCATGATTAAGCCCTGGAATAAAGGAAGGGATGGCACCAGCTCCCTCAGTTCCTTTCATCAGAAAGATAATCCATCCCAGCACTTGCAGCTGATTTCCACCTTTATCTCATAGCTGTTTCTGCTAGGAGAACATCTGAGAAAATGAGTGTCTTACCTGGGGCTGGGCACATGTCTGCCCTACATAAAACTGGGAATTTCTTACAAGGAAGATGTGTTGGGTATTTAGTAGGCCACTGTCCATGCCTACCACATCTACTAATGCTGATAGACAAGGTACTTAATCTCTCTGTGCCTCAATTTCCTGGTTTGTAAAATGAAAAATGTCAGTTCCAATGATGAGTTGATATATCTAAAATACTTAAAACTTGAACTTGAATATGAATCACCAAGGTGGTGATTGTTAAAACGAAGATTTTGATTTAGTTTGTCTTTATGGAGCTTAAGAGTCTGCATGCTTAACAGGCCCTCACGTGATGTTAATGCTTGGTCCTTGGGCCACACTTTGAGTAGCAAGGAAGCACTCGGCTAAGGCTACCATGTTGTACAAGCCTAGGGGGACATTATAAAGAATATACCGCATTGAAGAGAAGCGGCCCTTTAAAAGATCACTAAGTGTTCTTATTATTATTGCTATTATGATTATTATCTTGTTTTTTTTTTAACAATTAGGAATTCACATTTTTATTTCTAAAGCATGGCAGTGATAAACCTTATTTTTATCAGAGTATAATCATAAATTTATTCCTTATCATATGCTTTTACAAAATTGTTATTAAATATTAGATTGACCATTAATTTCTGTGAATATACTGCATAATGTTAAATACAATTTCTCTATTCAGTTATCAGTATACTTAAATTCTACCACACTCTATATGTATGACTATATCAATATATATTGAAAATATTAAAACTAATCCTGATAATGCCATGATGGTATTTGAACTGTGCTTTGTAAAAATGTGGTAGATATGCCAGTTAACTAATTGTGGGAAAAAATACTGACATGAACTAAATTGGTATAAATAATTGATTATAAAAACAAATTTAATCCTGAATATATTGGGTTGTTGGAAAAGTCATGACACATTTTTGCAACGAAAAACAGAAAAAATGTGTCATGACTTTCCCGACAACCCAATAGTGTTGTGGTAAATAAAATTTTTTGAGGGTGAAAAAATAACAATGCTCTCTCTTCAAATCATTTTATGTTCCATTTAAGATGCTTCAAAATTTTCTTTTGGGAAAGATAAGAAGTGTGATTTTCCTTTAAAAATATTATATATGGTTTGTAGTAAAGTGATGTACATACACTAGGTTATAAACCTAGAGGACCCTAAATTTTTAAAGAGCT
>NW_017731802.1:419041-447988 GCF_001890085.2 Hipposideros armiger | reverse complement strand
ATGAGGAAAAGATCCTTTTTTGAAGCGGCTAATAACTGGTGATGAGAAGTGGATTGTTAACAACAATGTGGTGTGCAAACGGTCTTGGTCCCGACGTGATGATTCTCCTCAAACAACATCGAAAGCAGACGTTCATCAGAGGAAGGTTATGCTATCAGTGTGGTGGAATTTTAAAGGTGTGTTTTTCAAACTCCTACCACAGAACCGTCAGACTTCCTCTTGTTTCACTCTCTTCAAAACTCCTTGCATGGTATAACGTTCAATTCAGATGAGGCTGTAAATCAGCTCCTTGTTCAGTTTTCACAAATAAAGACAGGTTCTTCTATGATGAGGAATTATGAAGCTCACTGAAAGATGGCAAAAGGTTATCAAACAAAATGAGCAATATATCATTGACTGATCTTTGTTCTTTATATAAATAAATGACCTTTGAAAAACATAGACAAAATATGTCATGACTTTTCCAACAACCCAATAGTTTGCAGCCTCTGGCCCTAAGCTGAGATTTCTCATGAAGGCTATGAAACAATCAATTGGAGACTTTGTTAAATGCAAATTTAACAAATCCCCAAATATTCAATCAATAAGGGTTTGGGCCCAGAAATGTGCATTTCATCAGATGTGCTTGATTGCTTGATTTTGATTCAGGTTGTTCAAACACTGGATTAAATCATCTGTCTTCAAGTTTTTGGATAAAAATGATGGTGTCTTCCTCCATCCTTTTAGTTAAACAGGAAAAGTAAAATGTATAATAATACCGTTCTGTCCCCAGATGAATCTGATTAGCATTTTCCTCAAAAACCTCAAAAAGGGGCTTTTTTTGCACCACTGTTTTGAGCTGGCTCTCACTTTTATAGGGTCTCTTTACTAAGTGTATTAATCTGAATCAACTGGTTTATACTGCAGTAACAGTACTCCGGTTAAAACGATCAAGTTTTATTTTTCTGTCATTTGTCTTGCTCATGACTAGCACTGTCCACTGAGGTTGGATATGAAGAGCTTGGGGTCTCGTACACATCAGCCTCTGAGACTTAGGGTCTCAGGCTGATGGACATCCACTGTCCCAAACATTGTGGGAAAAGACATGGCCAGGAGCATATTGTCACTAAGCTTCTCCCCAGATGTGACCTAACATCATTCCTGCTTGCATTTCATTGCTCAAAGGAAGCCATACAGACGCTCTTAACTTCAAGAAGCAGGGAGATATAAACTCTTACCATTTACTCAGAAGTAGAAGAATTTGAGGTATTTGGCAGCTTAATGACTACTTAAGTAAGAAGCACCCATTTCTCCGGGTATTACTCATCTTTAACAGTGACAGATAATACACACTGCTTGGTGATGCAGGTCAAATCTTGTTTCAAAATCTATAATTCATCAACAGTGTTTTGTGTGTAACATGTGTGGCATGTTTGTGAAGTTAACTGTTATGCTGTTTTGACACAAGTGATTCGTGATACCTTTAAAGCCTGCTTTCCCAGTTCCCAGGAATAAAGAGCTTTGGCATTGGGCTGGGAAGCCGTAGCCTGGATTGCAGATATTTAAGAGGAGATAGTCTTTGCAGTGTTAGCCCGAAATCTCAAACCTCTGTGACAGTAATTGCTGTGGAGAGTGAGATTAAATGGCTGGGGAGCAGAGGCCATGCCTTCTGGGTTGCTACTGCATCCTCAGTGCCTGGCACGGAACCTAGAATTCACTGTTTGTCAACTGATTACATATGTGAATCCAACAATCATATTCCTAAAAACTTAGACACGTCTGTATTTTGCCGAGCTGCTTATTTGGGGTGGTCAGATACCGTTTAGGCATTTAGAAATCAGTTTTATCTTTCAATTTTAGTGATTTGGACTTCTGGCATTCCTTGCAATGAGTCATCCTTCTCAGAAACAATGCTGATTGATATATGGGCTCAGTGGCTGTGCTGAACCTTAAATTCGGTAGCACATAAAATCAGAACCATTAAGATGAGTTTGGGTGTAATATAGTGAAATGGACTAATTCAGTGGCCCTTGCTGTTACTGAATTGGGGACCATGTGAGTGAGGATTGTGCACCAAAGGACCTGTGGGTTCTGTTGTCTGCAGGGCGTACTGCACTGCAGCCTAACATGGAAATGACAGCTTTGGAAGAGCTGCACATTGCACATGACAGAAACAAGCACAAAAGCTACAAAAATGTAGTTCAAAGGTATGAGCAGCATAAGTAAAAAAGTATTTATCTGTGTTGAGATTATGAAGGACTATTATTAGTTTAATATGGACTAAATTTCTCAATTGTCTTACAGAGCTATCCAACTAAACATTATAAACTAATGCTAATTATAATAAATTAATAATAATACCTAACATGTTCTGAGTGCCAAGTAATATGCTAAGCACTTTGCCTATGATTTAATACTCATTATTAGTGCTGTGAGGTAGGTAATTCGATGATCCTCACTTAACTAGCAAGAAAATGAGAGCCAGAGAGCAGTTATTTGCACTTTGTCACAAAATTATTTTGTGATGGAGTGGGCATTCCAATCGATGCATCTTTCTCCAAAGTCCTTGTCTGATCTATCAGGAATTAAGCATCCCCAAATCTAATAAATGTGGTGACTAGCAATGAGAATCTCTCTTCTCTAGGAGTCAGGAGGTCATTGTTTATTACAACTGTGTAATCATTAGCCTCTGGATAAGTACCCCTGGAAAGTAAAGGATGGTTTGCAACCCCAGTCATTTCAATTTGCTTGGGGGTTCTCATTATCATGTTTCTTGATCAGCCTTGACTTTGACAAATATCCTAGCCTTGGATCTGAGTTTAAATATGAAGGGACATAAAGAACATTGATTAGTAGAAAATCTCTTAGGGTATTTGTGAATTAAAGCCAGAATCTTTGATTCTCATGCTTCTGGTTTTAACCCTTACTTGATGTAAATCAGAGCTTTTGCTGTTACTGTGCTCAAGAATAGCTAATGAGGACACAAGAAGACCAGGTGGTTTAGGTGGCTCATTCCAACATTGCTTGGTACTTAATAATTTGGTACTCTTATAATGTGTGGAATTAATAATGCAATGATTCAGTCACATAAATTTTAGCTTTGATTGGCTTATTGTAAGTCACATTTAAAGAATATGGCACTTGAAAGAGGGATAAGTCTAGAAAAGCCAAACAATAAAGAAATATTAAATGGCTTAAAACTTTCTCATTTTCCTTTGTCCCCATGTGACCCATGTTAATCTTATGAGGCAGTATAATGCACTTTGGAAAGAGATCGGGGCTTTGGAGTCTCATAAACCTAGATTTGTATTCTGGCTCTAGCATATTCGAACTAGGTAGCTTTTGTACCCATAAGTTACTTTCTCTGAGCCTCAGTTTCTTCATAAATAAAACAACTATAAAATAACTGGCATTTATAGGAATGTTAAAAACATTGAGTGAAATTATGTGTGTAATGTTCCTATAAAAGTACCTAGCATGAGATGGATGTTCATTAGTGGTGACTTCCCACTTGTCCTTTGATTATTGTTAGTAAGTATGTTAATATGGCACAATGTGGAGATTTGTTCACAGCTGAGGAAATGAGTTACAATGAGAGATTCTTTAAAAATAGACATATACGTAGTTATTTTTACCAAGGGAATTCATAGAATTGGATGATCTTTATCCACTTACCTTAGGGTCAGCTGTGATTAAACTTTTCCTTTTTTGGGGTGCCCTTCTAGTAGAAGAATCAAACTCCAGAAGTTTGTCAGAATCTGTGAATTGCTTAGTATTTCTTGTCACACATGGAATTAAATGACAGAGAATTCCTAGCTTTCGAGATGACATCTATGGAAGCACAGAACAAAACAGGGCATAAGGGATTTCTGAGAAAACATGAACAGGCAAGTAAATGATCGTCTAGCTTCTTCTGGCTTATCTTTAGAAATTTAAACGTCCATAAATATGTTGTATCTCCTGCATATAAATATAATTAAACATTAATGGTATAAAAACATGAGGGGTTTTATTGGTTTCTAATCATAATTAATCATGATTTTTTTCCAACCTTAAAAAAAAGGATTGAAAATGTTGTACAATAGACTATTATTAAGACAATTGCCACACTCCTGTGGTAGGTAGAATACTAAGCTGCCCCATGATTCCTGCCATGTGTTTTCGAGGTCCTGTATAGCCCCCGAGACTGGGACTACATCAAGACCACAGTAAGGATTTGTTACAAGGCACTTCACCTTTAGGAAAAGGAGATTATCCAGGTGGGCCTGACCTAGTCAGATGAGCCTTTAAACCCAGTTCTAGAGGTCAGAGATGAAGTCCTGGGGATTTAAAACAGGAAAGGCAGTTTGACACAGAGGAGATTCTCCGTTGCAGGAGAGGGTCACGTGGGAAGGAAGTGGACCTCTTCTAGGAGATGAGCCATGGCAGGCAGCAAGGACATGGGGGCCTTAGTTTTACAAAGGAGTTCTTCTGCAAGCAACTGAATTTGGCCAACAATCTGAATGAGCTCGGAAGCTGATTCTTCCTCAGAGCCTCCAGACAGGAACAGCCCAGCTCACACCTTGATTTCAGCCTCACGTCCTGAGCAGAGAACCCAGCCCCGTGATGCTGGACTTCTGACCTATAGTATTACACACTAAGAAGTGGGTATTGTTTCTAGCATGGTATACTTAGCAGACATCATCTCATTTAATTCTTATAAAAGTGCTATAAATCAACATTATGAAGCCCATCTGTGAACAAATTGCAGTACATACAATTTGAGTAATATGTACAAGGTCAAAAAATTATTAGTGTATAACTCATATTTGAGCTTAGATTTCTTTGATTCCAAGTTTTGGGATCTTACAAGCCCCTTAATTGTGTAGGAATGGATATTTCATGGAAGACGATAACATGCTATCTTATAGGATAAGATATGACATTGATGTGACGCTCAATCTACAAAATATCTTATTCATGAACCCTTAGTAAGAGATAATGAAATTTCAGTTTATTTTCTACATGACAAGATTACCAGCTGTTGGTGTTATAGTTTTAAGCCATTATATGTGAATGCATTTTTCCCTTAAAATTGTTATGGAAGAGTTGAATTATATCCAACGATTTTTTTAGATGTCAGTTATGGTTCAAAACTATCATCAATCTGAATAAAATTACATATTATGAAATGACTGACTTTTAAAGTACATTATTGATACAGTCATAATGTGTAATTTTATTGTTATCACTTTTACCTACATTGAATAAATGTCTCTTAAAGCCATCTTAAGATTGTTAATGTTCTTGTGTCTTTATTAAATATCTTATAAAATAGTCTCAGAATATTAACTTTATAGCTGACAGGCTAAATTATTACACATTAGAAATTCTGCATAATGCTGTTTAATTTTTCTTTAACTCTTTCACTGCTAAATTGTTCTTCAAATTAGTTAGAAGTTACTGTATAGTGTCAAACAGGCCATTATATTATCATATTTTTTTAGTTGGTATTAGTGTGTTTCTGCCTTTTTTTCTCTCTGATGACTTTTCTCTTTCCCCTTCAATATATGTAAATATTTTTTGCTCACATTTTCATTCTTGATAATGATCTCATCTGTTGTTCCCAGGAGTTCAGCTGCCCTGGTGTGTACATGTTTTTAGTCTTTTCTTAGCTTGGAGACATAAGAGACCTAAGATACCTACGCTACCTCTGCAGGTGTAAACATCTCCTAGCTCTATCCATTAATGCTTATTAATGGATAATGGATATTAGCTGTTTCCACTAATTCTTAATACTCCTGCCACTTATCTCCTTGCTGGCCTGTGGAAATGCTTTATTCTTTCATTCATAGATTCACTATCTTATCCATTGCTGCTTTATTAATTTTTCACAAATATATGATTTTGGATATGTATTGCAGGTAGTGGAAATAGAACTTGTTAGATGAGGTGAGAGAAGAAGAATCAAGGATGGCTCACAGGTTTTTGACTTAGGCAAATGGGTGGAAACTGCTGATTTTTACTTAAATAGGAAAGATTTGAATTATTGTGACTTTTGTACATGCCTTAACTTCCTGAGTAGATTAAAACTTTCTTGACTATAAAAACGAAGTCTTCTTAATTGTCTTATCCCCACAGCACTTTGTATTATTTCCTACATAGAGTATCACTCAGGCAACGTTTAATAGTTGAATAATCCAGTTTTTAACATTATCATCATTTGCCCTTTTGCATACCATAGCTTTGCTGCATGTAAGTCTGCTAAGACTTGAGTTTCTCTTATTAAAAAAAGCAGCAATTGGGCCGGCCGAGTGGTGCGTTGGTTAGGAGTTGGCTTGGGATGCCAGCTCTGAGCAGCAGGGCCCCGGTTCAGATCCCACGTGAGGGCCAGTGACACTGCACCCTCTACAGCTAAGATGGTGAACAACAGCTTGACCTGGAGCTGGGCTGCTGTGAGTCACCTGCAATGGCATAGGCTGCAATGGGGCTGGCTGGCAGCTGGCGTGCGCTTTCCTGAGCTGCTGTGAGCCGCCGTGGACAGCCGTTCAATGGCCGGCGAGTGACTGCCTCACCTGGGGAGAGCGCAATAATAATACCAACATGGGCCAGTGAAGAGATGTCCTCCACAACTAGACAGAAGAACAAAAGGACAGCAACTTGTCTGTTCCCCTTCCCCTACTCCCCAACGCTGTTCCCCTCCCCCAATTCCTCAATAAAATCTTTAAAAAAAAAAACAAAACAAGCAACAATCATATAGCAGATGTCTGCAATCAGTTATTAAAAGTTTAGATATAATCCAAAACCTTTTACTAACAGCTTTTTATGGTTCTGTTACTATGATTTCACCTAAATATTTATGAAGTTAATTCTTTTTCCAAACTGTGTTTTTCTTGTTAGATGGAATGTTAGTTAACCTCTACCATATAAAATGCTTTTTTTAAAAAAATGGAGTTTTATTTTTCAAGCTTTCAGGAATGTTGTCTTTATTATTTCTAGATTTCCTGAACAAATCACATTTCCAAAGAGCCAGAATGCATTTTATCAAGTTTCATTGCTCCCAGAATTAGTAGTACAGGAGAAGGGACTGTCCTTTCCCAGTTGGTTTTCTTTTCTCCACCCAGCTCCTTTCAGGGATGTGAGTGGAACTTCCACTGCTCTTGCGGTTCTTTCATGTTCTCATTGTTATTTCATTGTAATGTAAAAATAAATATCATTTTATGAGGAGTCCTTCAGTGTTGAAAGTAATTATTTTGAAAAAAATATATAGGGTTCTACAGAATATCACCAAAAATATTTCAAATATTAGTTGGTTTATTAAAAATGTAGAAATAGGCAATTGTAGTTATATTGTTTCAGCAACATATTACTGAGTAAAGAAAGATTTGACACTTGTCAATCATCTTATATTTGACTGTTTTAGAAGGAACTGATAGTGCCTTTTCTTGGGTCCTGCAGAGTTAAGTATAATGAATATCATGAGTATCCATAGTTGAAAGAGGGCCCTGAAGTGTAGGAGAATGTTAGGTTCCCTAGGGATTTTGTTTCAGCATTGTCTCCTTAAATTTGCACTGAGGGATAGTTAGTAGATTTAACAACATAAATACACAGATTTTGGTAAATGTCTGCAGACCACTGTCTGTAGTTTGATAGACTTTGGGTCAGCAGGAAAATATTTTGTTATGACCTCATGTACATTATGATGTTTAAGTTCTCCAATTTTGATTTCCTGTTTCAAAATGAAGAGAAAATTGCAGATCACAACGTTTGGTAAAATAGCACACATGTGTTTCGATGGTTGAATGAATAGATGAAGAAATGAGTTGTGTTTGATAGTTACCATTAACTTTGAAAACAATTCATCATTTCTTATGTATAGAATATTAATGTGACTTAGAGAAATGGATTTGTCACAGAAGATTAGACAGGAATTCAAATGGGCAAATTCTAACAAGTAACCAAACTACTACATAAGATCCTCATAACTGGTGTTGCATGTAGATGAAAGGACTCTGATGGAAAAGTGTGCAGAGAGTTCTGTGGAGATAAAATCTACATTAGTTGCATCCAAAAGAGTGGTTATGAATGGAAGTAAGGACAGGAGAATGCTACTGTAGCCATTTCTATATTAGAACCAACCCAGCCTGTGAGCCTGGAATCCCTAAGTAGCCAATAACAGAGGTAATGATTAGAATATTCTTAAAGAAATGTCCATTCTGTTTGACAACATCCTCTTGGACTTCATAGCTGTATTTTTTTAGCAGTGTCCTACTGTCACAAAGAAGACTATGAGAAAATTATTGTCTAAATATTTTCTACCACAATCTAATTGAAGTTGTTATACAGAGAATGTTTTACCTGCATGTTGCAAAACAAAACACAGACTCACATAATTTGAAAGCTCTGGACTTTCAAAGTCAGAAAAGAATTCCTCCTGATGCAGCATAGCATATTAAATAACAGTATCCTCTAAGGAGCTGAGTGTAGGGTTTGAGAGTAGAGTTTAGAAATCAGAAGTTGTGAAATATTTCACCTGAGACTCGTCATTGTATCATGGGACATCCTAAAGCTCAGAGACAATCACAGTGAAAGAAGAACTGCATTAATAGCAAGAATTATTCAGTGAGAGTTGGCATTGCTTCCCTAAGTGAAGCAAAGATCATCATCATCATTATCATCAGTTACTGAGAGCTTATTATGCCCCAGGCACCACTGTAAGTGCATCTTATGTAATAACCCATTTAATCCTTGTACTAACCTTATGTCATAGAACTATTTCAATTTCACAGAATGACAGCTCCATGAAGGCAGACATTTTAGTCTTTCTGTTCATTGTGTGTCCTCAGACCCTAGATCAGTGCCTGACACATAGAATGTGCTCATTAAATATTGATTGAATGCACAACTGAGGAAACTGGGGCACTAAGGATTAAATAACTTGCCTCATGTTATACAGATAGTGACAGAATTCAGATTCAAACAGAGGTCTTTAAACTCAACAAAATCCAATCAAGTGAAAACTCAACATTCTGGGTGAAAAGCATGCACAATTTCTCTCTCTCTAGCTGTTGAGGATCTGTGAAGCCAGTGATAAGACTCTTTTATTCTCCTCCTCCATTCCTACTCAAACAAAAACTAGACCTAGAAAGCACACATATGGAGATCAAAATATCAGTTTTATTACTGACAAGGCTAGGCTGGAGAATGTGGCCTGTATCTAAGTGGCTTATATGTGGTCATAGTCAGGCTCCATAATTCTTCACACAATACATTCACCAAATACATTCTGCAGTATTTGGGCCCGGAGACAGACACACGCATTCCTGGACACTCTTCCATGTGTGTTGAACCCCAATAATGTATCCAGTAAAGGTCCCTCTTAGATCTGTCTCTAGATGACAGGCCTATGCTCCATGTTGTATACTTGTCAGAGGGAGCAAGAGGATAAGAGGACACAGCTCTTCCAGCGCAGGTCAACCCTAAGTCAAAGCAAGTGACAGAGCTGGGCATATTCATTTCCTTCCTCTTTTATTATCACATGAGTTACTTCTCTCTCGGAGGAGGTATCAGTGGGCAGAGAATGGGGCTGGAAGTGCTATTTTTTTTATCCATTTTTATTAAATTTTGGGGTGACATTGGTTAGTAAAATTATATACATTTCAAGGGTACAATTCTATATTATCTATATATTGCATTGTGTGTTCACCACCCAGAGTCAGTTCTCCTTCTATCTCCATATATTTGACCCCTTTTCTCTCTTCTACCAACATCCCTCCCCTCTTACTCCCTCTGGTAACCACTAAACTATTGTCTGTGTCTGTGAGTTTTTGTTTTATCTTGTTCGTTCATTGTTTTCAGTTTTATATCCCACATATGAGTGAAGTCATATGGTTCTCGACTTTTTCTTTATGATATATTTCACTTAGCATGATAATCTCAAAATCCATCCATGTTGTTGCAAATGGCAGTATTTCATCTTTTCTTATGGCCAAATAATATTCCATTGTAAAAATGTACCACATCTTCTTCATCCAGTCGTCTGTAGAAGGACACTTTGGTTGTTTCCATCCAAACAACCAATTCTTAGACGCCATGAGTAGTGCTGCAGTGGAGATAGGGGTACATGTATCTTTATGGATAGATGTTTTCAGATTTTTTTGGGTAGATACCCAGAAGAGGAATGCTGGGTTGTATGGAAATGCTAGTCTTAAATTTTGAGGAACCTGCATATATAGTGGCTGTACCAATTTACATTCCCACCAGCAGTGTGTGAGGTGTTATTTCAATATTGTTCCCTCTAGAAAGGGAAAGGTACAAGACAATATGAGGACTGGGGAATAAGGGCTTCTCGCAACACTAGATCAGATCCCATGAAGTGGCAGTTGTATCTTGTTCCTTCTGCCTCCGTTGGAAAATAGAATATGCTAAATCTGAAACCATTAGATTTGTTCCTGAGTGTCTTGTGACAATCCCTATGGACCCAGGGTTCATGTGAATCTTCCAAAGAAGTTTTCTGCCTGGATGTGGGTGTGAAGAGGCTGTGGCAAACAGGTTCTTGAATGGGAGAGACCAAGAAAGTCAGAAAAATCGAAAAGTGGATTGACTTTGGCAAATCCGTAAAGAGAGACTGGATAGGAGAATAAAATTAGAAGTCTTGGGTGAAGAGATTACAAACAGAGCAAAAGAAAGCTGATTTCGATTTTCAGAAAACTCCAGTATTATTAGTTTTCCGAGGAGTGCAGTAGAGCAGTGGTTGAAAAAATCGATTTTAGGGGTTTAAAGGGTGAGTCTGGAAGGAAGTTGTATTCTTTCATGAAGATTGCTGTGGGCAGGAGCATTGAGTGCCATGATCCAAATGACAATTAACAGCGATGTGAAGTTGGCACCGTATATGAAGCAAGAGATGTCACATTTCAGCAGGTCAAATAAAGATGGAGATGAGTGCTCCTGACTTTTGGACTAGGCACTACATCAGTGCCATTATGAAAATAATGGGTAGAAATGGAAACAAAACCGTTGTAACCACATTTAGTTCTCTGTGGTCTAATAAGCTGATAAAGCCTGCGTTTAGAGCCTGAGGGAGCTTTACTGTTGAACTGTTATTCTAATTGATCTAGTCACATTTGAAAGTAATACAGAATATTATAAATAAATAAAAACAAGGCCGAAAGCTCATAGCATATTAGGCTGTAATGTATTTTCTTCCAGTAGTGCTCTGGTAGTGCGGTGCCCAGCACACTCCTGATTATCTGAGGGTTCTTGTGCCCCAGGGGCATCTTTGGCAGTGGGAGGATCAGGAAAACCTACATATTTAAATGAGCTACCCTGCAGGAAGTGCTTAAGTAAATACTTGCTACATGTAGAAATTCTTCTCGTTTTCTTTAATTTAATAATAATTTTGATTTAAAGAGAAATTTGAGAATCCATTTAAGAGAAATTTGCAGTTAAAGGGTCTACTGGGGGGAAAATTGAGCATAGCATGTCCCCAAAGGGTATATTATCTCGTCACTGGGCTTGCAAAGGAAGGGACAACTGCTGTTTAAGGCGCCATTTAGAAAGACAATCGGTTGGAGTATTTTTAAAGCGTGATAGATGTTTAATCCTAAAAAACATATTGCTTAGTACATTGACATTCCAGGAGTCTATCGACTGCTTTATACATTCTTCCATGTTTATTTGACAAGAAGTAAACAATTGCAGTTATAAGGACTATTCAGGTTAAGAAAATATTGGCAAAAATAGCAAGAAATTGGGATTGAAGCATTTAATATAAATTGCCAGCACTGATGTGACTCACCAGACAAATGAGAAAGAAAGTGAAGTGTTGGCGTGGGCACAGGGCGCCTTGGAAGGGAGTAGACTAAGATATTTTTATCAGAATGTACATATTAAGAGTCTGTTCAGGTCATGGCTGCCTGTAAGGTATGCAAAAAGTGAGTTTGTGTATATAATTATATCTGGGCCTCTCTCCCTCCCAAGGAATTTTGGAATCTAAGACATAGGTGGTGCCAGGTCTGACACAGATGGGGAATAACTGGCTGACAGATTCAAACTGGAAATAAGATAATGGGCACAAGTGTATACACTATCCCCATGAATAAGGGAAGTTAAAAGGTTCCCATGCTTTATGAAGGTGGGACCAAGTCGTTTCATTCCTGAGACCATAGATGAATTTAAGAGGAACTGATGATTGAAGCTGAGAGTCGGTTGGTTGGTTTACATGAGTTCAAACCAGCAGTTTGAAGTTTGAATAGTTTTTTTTTGTTTGTTTGTTTAATCACTTAGCTGATATTGAAGTGCTGACTTTACCAAATGGTTTGGGTATTGTGTATTTTGAAGATTCAAGAACAGAGGTCAAGCATTAGAGAAATTTAGGAGTAATTCCCTGGGGAGACTTGAGAACAGGATTTGATGAAATGAATTAAAAAGGATAACAAATTAAAATTCATCCATGTCCCCTGTTTTTTCTTGCCTTTTCTTTTTCTATAGAAATTATGAACCAGTGTCTTGTTTTGAAAAATTTTATTAAATTATGGTTAGACTCTGGAGTAATGTAGCTGTTGATAATAATTTTTTGCTTGCCAGTCTACAAAGATTAAATCCTTTTCTACACACAGTAGAATTCATGACTATGCAGAACTGTGTAGTGAAACTTGTTGAAAGTTGTTACTTCTAACAAGTCACAGTGGCTAACATCCTAAGTCTCAGAGTGGGACACAAGTCTCAATCTTGCTGTGTCCCTTATCTGCTATATAATCTTGGACAAGTAACAAGCCTTTTTCAATGTCAGTTTCTGCATTTTCCAAGGGGAGAAGTAATAACGTAACTCACAGGGTTTTGTGAGAGCAGATAAGATCATGTATGCAAAATACTTAGCAAAGCACTGTCATGTAGTATGCATTCAGTAAAAGGGCTATTTTTTATTCATTCTTTCATAAGTTTACACATTTATTTAATAAGTAGTTATTTATTGAGTGCCAAATATGTCTCATCAGTTTTTCTAATCCATTGGAATACATCAGTGAACAAAACAGACACCTGCCCCTAAGTTTGCATCTTAGTGAATGGAGCAGAAATACATAAATAATTTATATAGGATGGCAGTAAGTGACAAATGCTATGGAAAAAAGTAAAAGTAGAGTGGGGAAATAAGTAGTGAGAAAACTGGGAGTAAAATGATCATTTTCCAGATTATATAGGGTCATCAATATTGGCCGCATTGAGATGTTGACATTCCATGAGGATTTAAAAAAGGTTGAAGGAGTCACCTGTGTAAATGGCTGGGAGAAGAGCATTTAGGATGGGAGGGGTGCGGCCAATTCAAAGGCTTTAAGGTCAGAATGTGCTTAGAGCAAGGAGCCCAAGACAATAGGAGAAATGAGTAGGGGTGAAGTTAGAACTAATGGAGAAGATGTCTCATATCAGTTAGGGTGTTGTTGGCCATTGTATGAGCTCTGGCTTTTACTCCAAGTGACACCGGGAATTGTTTCAGAGTTCCGAGCAGAAGCATGGCATGATTCCATTTCTTTATGTTTTATAATACCCACTCTTTGTACTGTGATGACTATAGACTGTCTGAGGTTAAGGGTGGAAGCTGGGAAACCAGTTAGAGGGCATTACTGTTATCCATGTGAGACATGGACAGCTTGGACATGTGACAGCTTGGACAGGGGTGGTAGCAGTGGAAATCTTGACAGGTATCAGGATTTTGGATATATTCTGGTGATAGAGACAACAGATTTCCTGATGAATTGGATGAGGCTGTGAAAGAGGAAAGTCAAGGATAATTACATAGTTTTGGTTTAAGCATCAGCAAGGATCATCATAAATGCAATTATTATTATCATATTACAATTTGTGGCTTCTTGTTTCATATACTTAAAAAAGAACAGTGAACTCGTTCATACTCCTTTGTATCCTCCACAGTGATATGAAAATGATACAGAGTTGGTGCTGAATAAATGATTGCTGAATCTCTGAGGGGTATAGGAACAACTCTACTGTTCAGAGAAAACAGTAAGGCATAAAAAGATAATAAGGCCTTCCAGAGAAACACTCATTATACTTTACAGCTTGACCTAGATCCAGCCCTGCGTATTCATCCCCCATCAAATTGTTTGATCCAGGCACTTTGCTACAGCCATTCTCCAAAATCAATATGGATGCCCAAAGCCTTCTTGATTACAGAAAATGGTCTCCCTTGTTAAGAGCCTTAGCAGCGATCTGGCTCCATTGTTCTCTGGCCACATAGAGACAAGTACTCTACAGTCAATGGGAATGGCAAAGGATAAAACTATCTGACTAAATAAGTTAAAAAAAAAAAAGTCGGTCTAACATTTCTCTTACAAGGATAAAAGGGGGACTCAGTTATTCTATTTACGTGGTGATGTATACTTAGGGACTAAGGAGAACAGCAACAGGACTTTCTGGAAGTTAAGTGTTTCATTTCTGTATTGGCTTTATATTGTTATGAACATTTGCAGATGGGATACATGAAAACTTTCGCAGTGAGAGGGAAGCAAACATTATTTCTGGGAGGACCAAAGGGAAAATAAATTATGTAGCTTACTTACTATGTCTGGGTTGTTTTTTGGTTTCGATTTTTTTTTCCTTATAATTGGTGAGTCATAAATATGAGCAAAATGTCAAGGCCCAACGTTATAAATAGAGTTCAGAAGTGTTGTTTTGGCTCCAAACAGAAGAGCTGAGGTGAAGAGTATCAGGGCACAAATGAAATACCTTAATTTAGCTATAACTGTCCCTGTGGCGATAAACTGGATGTGTTTTTATTGCATGAGGTGCAATGACTGAATTATCAGTGATTCTCTGCCCTTACAGGAAAAGGCTGAGAGTTCCACGTTTTGAGCTGAGTGAAGGCAAACATGGGGTGAATCTCTTTGATCTGTTAGCGGAGTTTGTAGCACAGATGCCTTTTAAAACTGCCTGAAGAGCTGAAACATCAGTTTAAAAGACTACCAGGAATGGCAGGAACGAGTACGGGTGGACAAGTGGGAATCATTTTCTGGTAAAACCCCACATGTATCAACTTGCAAGTTTATATAACAAATACTTTTATAGGAAGCACTGCTGGAAACTAAATTTGGGATGGGGAAAAAAACCAACTGTTCATAACAGTGTATTAGAGAAAAGAAAGAAAACAAGATAAAATTTAAACGCAAATCAAAAAGGAAGAAAACTGGAATATTTACATTAAAATAGTTTCTGTAAGAGATATGATCAGAGCTGAGAAATTAAAGGTTTGCTGTAGACTAATAATAAATCTATTTTTTAAAATTTCAAATGTGGTTTCTAATCACTATCCTTGAAAGTTTAGTTTTTCATGTATGTCTTTAATGTTGTTATTATCCATACATATGTCTTTTCAAATATTCTGACTTTAGAAATTTTGAATGTAAAATAAAAATTCTTGTATCTTTACTTTTTCTTTAGTACAAAATAACCAAAATAAAAATGTTTATTGTTCTGAAAATATATATAGACATAGTTAGAATTCAGGGACAGATTTAGAACAAAGTAAAATAATGTTGTAAATTGCAAATTAGAATGCTGACTTTGAGAATTTGCATTAAATTAAAATGAGCATTTCCTGACCAGATTGAAGTGTAGCATCCAAAACAATTTTGAAATACCACCAGAGAATTCTACCTTCAATTTAATGTCACAGTTATCTTTTATTTTTCATTCTTTCATTTCACTCCTGTGTCCAGTGAATCTTGTTAAGTTTCTTTTACTACCAGTTCCCGCACTCACTTTGAGGTCTAAACATGATGCTGTAACCTAGTTACTTAGAATTTCCTCGCTAAGGAAAAATCTAGATCTCCTAAAATTCTTGCAAGGGGCCTATCATAAGTATTAATATTCATTAAAATTAATAACTCTCTCTGATTAAGTTTCAATTATAAGACCATGGAATAAATTAAGTTAAAGTGATAGAAGGGAAAGGTTCTGAGAGTAGAAGGAAAAATAAATAAACAGAAGCATGCATTACAGATAAAAGGATGGCTTGTGAAGCCTTTCTCTGACTCCCCAGTTTTGGGTTCACTGCCACCTCTTTCCTTACCATCGTCACCCGCCCTCTGTCACCTCACACCAAGCCTTATCACTTTTTATTATTTTTACCACTTATGCGCATTTCATGGACAATAATATATTTACTTGTTATTTTTCCTCTGAGACTATGGTGGTTACCTATTACGTTCTGTGTCCTTTATCTAACTGTATTACATAGTGTAACGCACACTCAGTGTGTCTTTTTATTTTTTTCATTTTGAAGGATGAAAAATAGGAAGGAAGAAAGGGGGAAAGAAAGAGAATTAATTTATCCATTTCTTAGTGTCATTTTACATATAGCCCTCTTCAGAAGTTCCATATTTAAGTTAGAATGATATAAGTCTTTTAATTTCAGTATATGGCAGTTCAGCACCAAAATTTGTATATTGATATGTGTATACACACACAGATATATATTATATATTATCATGTATTTAATATACAGAAGGTGCCAAAAATGTATACACATTTTAAGAAAGGAAAAAAACTGTATTAAAATTGTTATACAATGAACGATGCTAGCATTCATTTGATTAACACAATCTTTTGAGTAAATGTCATGCTATATATTGCTACTGTAATTCAATTCAACTTCAAAAAATAATACATAGATGACATCTCTTACAATGTGTACATTTTTGGCTCTCCCCATATATTGTTTGTATATGTATGTATGTGTGTATGTCACATACACACATATATATAAACTTTTCTCCCTAAAGTTTAAATGTCCTTATGTTTGCAAAACTAGCACTGACTAGTTAACTGGACTGTAGGTTTCTTTAGTATTATTCCATCTTATTTTATCTTCCTAAATATATAACTTGAAGCTGGCATATGACAGGTTTGTAATAAATATATATGATTTGATTCTACTGGCACTACTCAAGATACCAAATAGTCTTAAACAGAATGAAAAATTCTTTGCATGCTTTGTGTTTTGCATGGCATTTTTTAATTGGCATAGTTATGAGCATGGGATTTTAAGTCAGAGAAAACTATTTCAATGCAGTTATATGTTTTATTAACTGTTGAATTTGGATGAGGAATAAAATGAATGTAATTATGCACAGGTGATAGGGTGGTCATGAAAATAAATTTGGATCATATATATAAAATTTTAACATACTTGAGGTATACAGTATAGCTTAATAGGTGGTACATTTCTTTTATTATCACACAATGGGAATTCGATAGATAGAACAAGTACTTAATGGTTGCTACCTAAGTTTCTAAAAGTTCTTAATTACATGTTAGGTGTAGAATAATCATAACATTTTCCAATGCACATACCATCAGGAAACAGCATCCAGTGATGGGTGATAAAGTTAATTACTTTAGGAGGGTTCTTTTTTCCTTTTATACTACTTTAAGCGGAATTTATTTTTAGGAAGAAAGTGATACTATCATCAAATTAGAATATCAATAAGCTCCATGTTATAACTACAGAGTTTCTTTTTGGGGCTGATCCAGGAGATTCAGGGAAAGATAGCAAGCGTTTGTAAAATTGCCAGCAAGGCTCTCCATGCATTTAATTTTGAAATGTTGTAGATGAAAAATGTTGGATTGTTGAATGTGAGAACTAAACTCTACTTGAAATAAAATCAGATGATCTTATGTTTTTAGCATCGAAGTCTAAAATCTTGCCTTTAAAATTCTCCATATAGGATTAAGGTAATTCAGTAATCTATCATCATCATAATTGCCCACATTTAATTTAGTCCAGATTATTCATAGGTGTACAGGTAATACTTTGATTTATTTCATAGTTAAATGTTGACAGGATTGGTGTGGCCTCATCCTTGATCATAATCTATTAAAAGCATTTAGAGTTGAACAAAAAGAAGCTCAGAGTGAATTTCCTACTTAAAAGCCACATCTCTAAAGAAAATATAAACTACCTGATAAGCAAAAGTGAATGATAAAATGATTGCTTTTAGTATGTTGCTTTGTATCATTCTATGATTATCTATGATAGTCTACGTTACTCATATAGAACAACATGCTGGGACCTGCTGTGTGGTGAATAGAGTGAGGTGAACACAGGACCATTGAATAGCTTCACATGCATTGAAAGTTACAATGTGATTTGATTATTTCATTTGAAGAAATAAAACTTCCTGGAAGCAACAGAAAATCTAATTAAATACCCCAGGGATGGTAAGGACAACTTCACAGAGGAAATGTTATTTGAGATTATTTTTTCAAGAGCCAAGGATTAAACTAGAAGACATTTTATATAGAGCTAAGGGCAATTACAAAGTAAGGGAAATGGAGAATGACATGGAGTGTGGTATGGCTAAGGAACACAACATAGAATGGCATTCCACCGGTGTGGAAACACAAAGATGACCATGAAGGGCCTCACATGCCATGCTGTAATCTTTGAATGTGATCTGTAGGCAAAAGAGTATCATTGAGAAAAATGTTGATCAGAAAAGAGACATCATACAGTTTATAATTAGGAGGGAACACTTGAGCAGTATTATGGAGAGTAGATAGTTGACAAGACTATAGGCAGGAAGACTAAAAAATGCCATTCCAGAGGTCATTGACAGTGAGGATGGGGTAGAAAGGAAAAGTCAAGAAATATAATCAACAGAACCAGCTGGAAAATTAAAATGTAGACTATGAGTAAGAAGTTCAGATTGAGTCTAAAGTGACAAGGTGATGGTGCCTTTTACCAAGACTAGAAATAGAGGAGGTGATACTAGACATTTTGAATGATTGACAGCTGTGGCCTATATAAGTTTTGAAATTGTTTGAGTTGTATTCTCAATGTTAATATTTTTATTAAATTAAATACTTTCCTTCTAAAAAATAGTAAAGAAAAAATAGGAAAATTATTTTGCAGAAGTATTATTGACAGCAGTATTCTGTGGATATGAGATCATAAAATAATAAGCCAATTAGCATGTTTTAACTTGTATACCTCTTTTTAATAAAGAAAATGAATACAGTAGGATTTTGCAATCCCTTGATATGAGTAGTGTATATGAATTATATTTTGGTGTATTAAGAATTCTTAATTTCTGTTGATTTATAAAGTAACTTATTACCTTAAAAAGATAAAGGTTTATTTCTAGTATATATTGGATATGAGAATCGTTTCTTACTAATATGAATTTGGGGAGCAAAACATAAATTTATATCAGCATAGTTTTTATTTTTAAATTCTCGTAACTTAGTTGTTAAGCTGGTATCAGTACTTGGACAGCATAGGATTTCAAGTTGGGAGCTAGTAAGCTCCAGTTACTAACTAACGCAGGAATACTAGATCTAGTGTGGCCTATGCCCAGACTGCACTTTGGACTCATAGTACTGAAACATATTCCCTGTGCTCTGGATGCCATCTTTAACAACTTGAAATGGTGTGGGGTCATTAGACTCCTCACAAGAGAATCTAACTTGTAATAATGAAAGTGGTATCTTTAAGAACATGTTTACTCTTTCCCTTGTCAGAGTCCCAGACTGAGCATGTAGCAATTGCTTGATGAAAAATTACCTTGAGGAACATAAATTGCTTCTGGTACCACATATAGCTTCCCTTTGGAAGCATTCTATCCCTTGCCTGTCAGGCTGGGACTGTCCCTGAACTACACTTAGTAAGCCCTTAGTAGCTGTTTGTTAATTGAGCCAAGTGGTCCCACTACATTGATGGGACTCCATGTGCATTGAGCCTCCTCTTCCCTTTCCTCATTGAGTTCTTTACTAGGCCGTTGGGGTGAGAGGTGTGTCCTCAGCTTCCTCGCCAGAGTAATAAGCTGAATCATTCGATAATGAAGAAATACATTTCAAAGAAAGGGGAGGCACTACAAATCTTCTACCTGATGATGGTTGTAGGGGCCAGAACCGTCCCAAACCTTGTTGAGAATAGATGATACTGAAGTGATTTCAAAGTCAGATTTGTAACCCATAAACACTGACGGTCATGATGGGGGGTGTTCAGTTGCTCCTTTAAGAACTTTTTGTGTCTTGCCCATAACATGCTGGCTTCTTGATTCTTGTCCAGAATTCCCAAATGGACTATACTTTTGAAATCAATGCATTTTCATTAGTAGGAAAAAGAAACCCCATCAGAGTAAACAAGCAAAACTATAAGAATAAACAGAATATAAAAAGATGCAAAAATTAAAAAGTACTGAGGTGAAATTTCACTTCCTCATTGTACATTGATAGTTCACATTTCCAGTTTATTATGGAGAATCAAAGACCAAAACTTAGAACTATAATGAAAAATGATTGTATCAAAACATCACGTATAATGGTTTTATTATTGTTCTTCACTCTTCCTGCTTTTATGAGCAATTTGTTGATCATCCAAATGCAGCAGTGTCTTGTTCAAGTCATCCCTTTTTATCAAACATGTACTGACTGTCTACTGGGAGGCAGAAACTGGGAAAGATCAGCTGTTCCTTTGTGGTCGAGTGGTGGCAACTATATTATCTAATTCAAAGTTTTCAACTTTTAATAAGAACACTAAGTGCTATATTCACCAACAAGTATGTAGCATAGTGATAACTATTCTTTGACTTTTGTGAAATTGACTGATGACAAGTGGCACATGCAGGTGTATGGAAATCATCCCAGGAAGTAAAATGTCTTTGTTGCTGCTGAGGGAGTAAAACAAAACACAGCAACTTGGCTTAAAATTTGCGTGTGGCGTTGTATTTATGATACACAGTGAGTAAAATCATTAGTATCCTGATCTTCTTGAAGGGGTGTCGCGTACAGCTTGAGTTTACTTTTAACATTATAAGTTTATGTCCTTATTAATGTCATTGTTAATATCTGAATTACAGGGGTGAATACAATATAGGTCATTGCTTGGATGGTTAACACCAGTGAATACATTTATTTAATTATGATCGTTTTTTCCTTCTTCGAGTAAGTGAATGATGTTTGTAGCTGTGTTTGGTTTCCTTCAGAAGGAGACTCTAAGAAATGGATTAATTTGGGAAGTGACACTAGCAGGAGGCACTAGCAGAAAGGGTGGCAACGTGACTCAAGGAGGGGAATGGAGCATGAATGAACAGGTTACTGCTGAGGACCAGTGTGGTTTGATCCTACTGAGGACCTCTGGGAAATGGTGTGAAACATGCCTTAGAGTTGTCTCTGCTGAGGGGAAGAGAAACCTGAGTTATATTTCCTCCAACTTCCATCAGTCATTGGTTGATGATTATTTCCAGGAGCTTAAACTTCTCTGTACTTCCAGTATGCCCTGCACAGCCAGGAAAAGACCTCAGGCAGAGAATCTGTAAGGGAAATACTATAAGGGAATACATTCGTATTACATTTGTATGACAACAAATTAAAGAACCTAGATGAAATGGACAAATCCCTAGAAAAATGCGAAATACCAAAACTAATTCAAAAAGAAATAGCAAAACCTAAATAGACGTATACAAGGAAAGAAACTGAATTAGTAACAGAAAAACTTCCCACAAAGCAAATCCCAGGTCCATATGGCTTCACTGATGAATTTTACCTAACATCTAAAGGAGAATTAACACCAATCCTTCACAATATCTCCTAAAAAAAAATAGAAGAGAACATGTCTTAGCTCATTCCATTAGCCCAGTATCACCTTGATGCTAAAATGAGGCAAAGACATTGTAAGAAAACTGCAGACCAATATCCTGGATGAATGTAGACACACAAATGCTCAACAAAATACAAATCAAATCCAGCAACGTATACAACATTGCACACCAACCAAAACCAAGTGAGATTTATCCCAGGTATTCAAAGCTGCTTTAACACATGAATATACATTGATGTAATATGCTATATTAATAGAATAAAAGGCAAATGCTTCATGATCATATGCATACATCCATAAAAAGTATTTAAGGTGGATCTCACTGAGGAGGTAACAGGAAGCCCACTGCTATATTCCATTTTGTTCATCAATCATTCACCAAAAGTTTTACATAATGACATGATTTTACTCTTGCCAAATGTTAGAAATTTTTGCTTGAAGGTGTGATTGCTAATGTATTTCATCAGCCATTACTGTCCAACTCTCTGTGACTTTATCCAAACATTTTTTTTCCCAAGCATTTAAAGAAAATATTTGTCACTTGTTCTTTACATGTACGCGCCATCCATTTACTTTCCAGTTCTCTTTCATTTGTTTTATGCCCTTATAATTCTAATACAACTGCTAGTTTCTAGGCTCTAAAAATTCTCTAATAGTCATACAAAAGGGCCTGTTTCAGCATCTTTTAACAAAACTACTTTAAAAAACTTTATTCCCATGATTTCTACACTTTCTTCTTCTTGATGTTATTTTTTGTTCTTTTTGTCTTAACTTTTGCAATGTCTTTCAAACTGGATACAATGTCTTCAATCCCCTCTGATATAGTTTGCTAACTGTTATAAATGTGACAACATCTCTAGTACAATAGCCTTGGATATAACATTCTTCAAATCAAAGTCTTTTAGTGAAAATCCTGCTAAAGTCCTTTAGTGAAAGTCTGAGAGAGAGAGAGAGAGAGACAGAGAGAGAGAGAGAGAGAGAGAGAGAGAGAGAGAGAGACAGAGAGAGAGAGAGAGGGAGGGAGAATGAATTGTCATCATCATCAGGTCTTTTTTGATACAACCCCTGTCTTTCTCTGCAACCTAATATCCCACACATCTGTACATGTTAACTATGTTCATGAGCCAAGCTTAACTATTTGCAAAAGTTATATATATATATATATATATATATATGCTGTATTACCCAGTGAATAACAATTTCCATGAATTAATTTAAACCTTTCTTGAAATTATATGTTCATTTTGGATATCCTTTCGAGCCATTTATTTTGCTTCCATGAGGTATTGCAAACATTCAGAAAAGGTTAGAGAATAATATGATTTTTTCCATGACCAGCTTCATCAAGTCTTAAGACTTTGCCAGAATTAAGATCAATTTTAAAAGAAGGAAAATATTGGAAATATATTGGAAGTTCCTTGATACTTCTTGGCATGTTATTCCCCTCTTTCTCTCCCCAATGACAGCTGCCATCCTGAATTTGACGATTTTTCCTAAGGATCACACTTTTTTTCTATGTTTACCACATGCATTCCTTATTTCTCATAAAGGTAGTCATAGTGTTTTGTCGTTGAAAAAGTCTATAGAGAAGATCCTCTTACTTTTGCAAATCATGGCTGTTGGCCTTTCTAAAACCAAAATCTAGCTGATAAGCAATTATTTTGAAGTAACTCATAGTGGATGTTTCTGTGAATAGCCTCTTACTGTTTAGCAGTTAAATTTTGATTTCCACTGTTAGTGCTTCTTTTAAATAACTTTGTTTTATTACTTGTAATCTAGTACGTAGCCTTTCCACTGCCTTCTAGGAATGGACAGTTTGGTCTCTGCTTTCACAAATGACAATGCCTTTTCTCTATGAGTAGTGAGTTTCATGGCCATTTTTAATGTTGAAATATTTTGGGAAAAGGTATGTGTTCTAATTGAACTATAATTAGAAATTGTTTATTCACATATAAAGCGTCTAATATGTGGCCCACATTGTGTTAACAATGGTGAATTAATGGAGAACAGAAACAATCCCTGTCCTCTAGCAAATTTGAATCCTAGTTGGGGAGAGAGACCAAACAAAAAACAAAACAACAACAACAAAGTAAAAAAAAATATTAAGGAATGAAAATAATGGCAATATCTAAAACACCATATGAAAAAATAGATGAAGTATCAGAGAAAATGAGAGAAGGTGACTTACATTATATAGGAGAAATAGTGAACCCCTGCTCTGAGGAGAGAGCATTTAAATCTAGACTAAAAGGCAAATAAGCAATTAAAGTAAGAATGGAAGAGAAGAAGTGAAAGCCACTGTGAAAACCCTGAGTCAGGAGAGCACTTGGTGTGTCCACTGTGTTGTATAGCTGAAACTAATTTTAAAAAATGTGTATTTCACAATAAAAAAAAAGTGATTGAGATTTAGAGGGTAACTCGTGGTACTTTAAATGCAGAGACTGAGATTGCCACCAGATTATCAGTTTATTTGTGACATACATTTGTCACATGGATCAGAATATTGTAACAGGCATTAATAACACAACTCAACCCCATCCTACAGCTTAATGGGAAAACAAAATAAAACCAGAAGATACTATGGACTAACTCTGACAAATTAATGTCACAAAATCCAAAAATAACCTATATGAGAGGCGATCAAAAAATATGGTGAATGTTTAAATTAAAAAAAATAAGTTATTAGAGTAAAAGACACATTGCCACTAATCCCCCTCAAAATACTCCCCCTTGCTTCGAACATACTTATCCCATCGTTCTTTCCACTTTTTGAAGCAGTTCTGGAAGTCCTCTTTTATGAGTGGTTTTAGTTGTACTGTCGTGGCTGCCTCGATGTCCTGAATCGATTCAAAGAGTTTTCCTTTCATGGTCATTTTGACTTTGGGGAAAAGCCAGAAGTTGCATGATGACAGATGTGAATAAGGTGGATGAGGAAACACTGTAATGTTTTTATTTGACAGAAATTCCACACCAGAAACTGTGTGACACAGAGCATTGTCATATAGGTTTGCAGCATACTTTAAAACACACCTTTTCTCAATCATAGCTCACATCTGACTGACTGCACCAAACAAGTTGAAACTTGTCACACACTGTTACTAAGGTTCAACGCACCACTTCCCATATTGAAGATTCCTGCCTTTCCATTGGATGGCACTTGAAAGAAGCATTCACTGTATATTTAGATCACAACGGAAAGGCTCCGTGTCACACATCACTTCTGGTATGGCAATTTCTGTCAAATAAAAACATTACGGTGTGTCCTCATCCACCTTATTCACTGGATCTGGCACCGTGCAACTTCTGGCTCTTTCCCAAAGTCAAAAAGACCATTGAAGGTAAACGCTTTGAATTGATTCTGGACATTGAGGCAGCCATGACAGCACAACTGAAGACACTCACCAAAGAGGACTTCCAAAATTGCTTCAGAAAGGGGCAAGAAAGATGGGATAAGTGTTTTCAAAGTGAGAGAGTGTTTTGAGGGGGATTAATGGTAATGTGTCTTTTACTGTAATAATTTTTTTTAAATTTAAACATTCATTGTAGTTTTTGATAATACTTTGTAGGTATATATATAATCTTACTCCCCCTCTGGTGCCTCAACTTTGTTCTTTTCCCTTCTCTTATGGAAAGCCAAATCATAAACAAAGATTGCACACCAAATATAGAACTCTGGAAAGTTGCGTTAGATGTATCAAATATCTGTAGTCATCACACTGAAATATTTTACTAATGCATATTGGTAGCTTACGACTCTGGGCATCCATCTATACAGAAATCCTCTTAGTTTCATTACCAGCAATTCCTTTCCCAATCTCAGGTACCTATTCAGTATTAATGGTCAGTGTTTGCGTTGCTGATTTTTATTTTTCTGAACTTCCATAGCAGGAGCTATCCCTCCCAATGTATACATTTTTTAGCTACATGTATGAAGTCAGTAAACCATGAAATCATGTCTGTAAGGTTACTTTTCATATCTATGTTCTGCATCTCTTGGCGTTGCTTTTATTTCTTGGAGCTTTGAGGATAATCTTACTTTTCTCTCTTTGGATTCTTAGCAGGCATTTCCCTGCAGCCATTAGCTACTGATAAATAGTCTGTCCTACCCTTTACTTGCCATTTGGCTTATAGTGGATATACTTCATATCCTTAGCATGGATATAGTCACACATTTTTGTCATCTCTTTTCTTCAATTTTACTACTCCAGTCTAAGGAGAATAATTTCATTTGCCTCTATTTTGGTGAAGACTACCTTGTCATTTTAGTTTTTCTTCCATGGAACATTTTAAATCAATATAATGATTAAAATTTTATTCAATTATTTATTGAATAAATGTGATAGTATGGCTGATTTATTATGAGTAAGAGAGGAAATACTTGAGTCCCATTTCTTTTTTCAAAGATTTTTTTTTTTATTGGGGAAATGGGGAGGGGAACAGACAAGTTGCTGTCATTTTATTCTTCGGTCTAGTTGTGGAGGACGTTGCTTCACTGGCCCAAGTTGGCACCATCATTGCACTCTTCCCGGGCGAGGCAGATCATTCGCCAGCTTCTGGACGGCTGCTCACGCTGGCTGCTGGCTACACACGGTAGCCCATGGCAACCCACTGCCACAGAGGCTGCAGCCTACGCCGTCACTGGTGACTCACAGTAGCCCAGCTCCACGTTGAGCTGTTGTTCAGCATCTTAGCTGTGGAGGGCAGTGTCACTGGCCCTCATATGTAGGATCCGAACCAGGGCCCTCTGGCGTCCCAAGCCAGTTCTTAACCATGGTGCCACTCGGCTGGCCCTTGAGTCCCATTTCTTGATTACTTTTTAAAACAATTAATTACTTTTTTTATATAATCATAAATTTTAATTTTTTAAAATTCCTTCACCTTTTTCACCCAACCCCCAACCCACCTCCCCTCTGTCAACCATCAGTTTGTTCTCTGTATTTATGAGTCTGTTTCTTTTCTGTTTGTTCATTTATTTTGTTCTTTAGATTTCACATATAAGTGAGATCATATGATATTTGTCTTTCTCAGTCTGTTTCACTTAACATGATACCTTCTAGGTCCATCCATGTTGTCATAAATGGCAAGATTTCATTCATTTTTTATGGCCGAGTAATATTGCATTGCATATGTGTACCACATCTTCTTTGTCCAATCATCTATTGACAGGCACTTGTGTTGCTTCTATATCTTGGCTATTGTAAATAGTGCTGCAGTGAACATAGCAGTACATATATCTTTTCGAATGAGTGTTTTGGATTTCTTCAGGTAAATACCCAGAAGTGGAATTGCTGGGTCATAAAGTAGTTCTATTTTTAATTTGTTAAGGAACCTCCAAACTGTTTTCCATAGTGGCTGCACCAATTGGCAATCTCACCAACAGTGCACAAGGGTTCTTTTTTCTGCACATCCTCGCCAACACTTGTTGTTTGTTGATTTATTGATGATAACCATTCCGATGGGTGTGAGGGAACATCTCATTGTGGTTTTAATTTACATTTCTCGGATATTTAGTGATGTTGAGCATCTTTTCTTATGCTTATTGGCCATCTGTATGTCCTCTTTGGAGAAATGTTTATTCAGGTCTTCTTGCCCATTTTTTAATTGGATTGTTTGGGTTTTTTTGGTGTTGAATTGTATGAGTTCTCCAAAATTTTGGATATTAAGTCCTTATCAGAGGTATCATTGGCGAATATCTTCTGCCATTCAGTAGAATGTCTTTTCATTTTGTTAGTGGTTTCCTTTACTATGCAAGAGCTTTTTAGTTTGATGTACTAGTCCCATTTGTTTATTTTTTTCTTTTGTTTCCAAGGAGGTATATCAGAAAAAAATACTACTAAGAACAATGTCAGTGTTTACTACCTATGTTTTCTTCTAGGAGTTTTATGGTTTCAGGTCTTACATTTAAATCTTTAATCAATTTTGAGTTTTTTTCTGTTTGTGGCATAAGAAATTAGTCCAATTTCATTTTTTTGTTTGTATCTGTCCAGTTTTCCCAACACCATTTATTTAATAGAGTGTTTTTACTAAATTGTATATTCTTGCCGCCTTGGTCATAGATTAAATGACCATATAGGTGTGGGTTTATTTCTGAGCTCTCCATTCTGTTCATTCATCTACATGTCTGTTTTTATGCCAGTACCATGCTGTTTTGATTACTATAGCCTTGTAGTATAGATTGATATCAGGTAGCCTGATAACTCCAATTTTGTTCTTTCCCAAGATCACTGTGCCTATTCAAGGTCTTCTGTGGTTCTGTATAAATTTTAGGATTATTTGTTCTAGTTCTGTCAAAATGCCATTAGTATTTTGATAGGAATTGCATAGAATCTACAGATTGCTTTGGTTAGTATGGAAATTTTAACTATTAATTCTTATTCATGAGCACAGTATTTATTTCCATTTATTTGTATCACCTTTCATTCTTTTCTTCAATGTCTTATAATTTTCCAAGTACAGGCTTTTTACATCCTTGGTTAATTCATTTCTAGTTAATTGATTAATTAATTAATTAATTAATTAACTTTTTTGCTGTGCCATCCTGTCACCTATTGGCAGCTCAATGGCAGCTCAGCTCGGGCCAGGAATTGAACCACTGTTGCTCAGAGCTCGCACTCTTGAGCGAGCTCTTAACCAACTGAGCCACTCAGCTGGCCCTTAATTTAATTTTTAATGAAATCGTAAATGGGGTTGTTTCCTTAATTTCTCTTTCTGATAGTTCATTATTAGTGTATAGAAATGCAACTGATTTCTGAGTATTAATTTTGTATCCTACTACTTGACTGAATTCATTTATCAGCTCTAATAGTTTTTTGGTGGAATCTTTAGGGTTCTCTCTATATAGTATCATATCATCTACAAATAATGACAGTTTTACTTTTTTTCTTTCCGATTTGGATGATTTTTATTTCTTTTTCTTTTCTGATTGCTGTGGGTAGGACTTCCAACACTATGCTGAATAAAATTGGTGAGTGTGGGCATCCTTATTTTGTTCTAAATCTTAAGAATGCTTTTAGCTTTTACCCATTAAGTATGATATTAATTGTGGGTTTGTCATGTATGGCCTTTATTATGTTGAGGTACATTTCCACTATTCATACTTTGCTGAGAGTTTTTATCATAAATGGGTGCTGGATTTTTTCAAATACTTTTTTTGAATCTATTGATATTATCACGATTTTTAAAAAATTGATTGTTTTTTAAATTAGGGAATTGGGGGGATGGGAACAGTGCTGGGGATTTGGGGGAAGGGGAACAGACAAGTTGCTGTTGTTTTGTTCTTCAGTCTAGTTGTGGAAGACGTTGCTTCACTGGCCCAAGTTGGCACCATCATTGCGCTCTTTCCGGGCGAGGCAGATCAGTTGCCGGCTTCTGGACGG
>NW_017731802.1:406472-418981 GCF_001890085.2 Hipposideros armiger | reverse complement strand
GCAGCCCAGCTCCAGGTTGAGCTGTTGTTCAGCATCTTAGCTGTGGAGGGCAGTGTCACTGGCCCTCATATGTGGGATCCGAACCAGAGACCTCTGGCGTCCCAAGCCAGTTCTTAACCATCGTGCCACTCGGCTGGCCCCACATGATTTTTATCTTTCATTTTGTTAGTGTGGTATGTCACATTAATTGATTTGTGGATATTGAACCAAACTTGCGCCCCAGGAATAAATCCCACTTGATCATGGTGGATGATCTTTTTAATGTATTGCTGAATTTAGTTTGCTAATATTTTGTTGAGGGTTTTTGCATCTATGTTCATTAGGGATATCAGCCTATAGTTTTTTTTTAATGTCATTGACTGGTTTTGGAATCAGGGTAATGGTGATCTTGTAAAATGAGTGTGGGAGTTCTTTCTCCTGAATACTTTGGAGTAGTTTGAGAAGGTATTAGTTGTTCATTGAATGTTTGGTAAAATTCACCTGTGAAGCCATCTAGTCCAGGACTTTTGTTCTCTGGGAGTTTTTTTATTCCTAAATCAATTTCTTAGTAGTAACCAATCTGTTCAAGATTTGTTTTCTTTTTTTTTTCTTTTTTATCCAGCTTTGGAAGATGGTATGATTCTAGGAACTTGTGCATTTCTTCCAGATTGTCCAATTTGTTGGCATATAATTATTTGTAGTCTTTTCTTATAATCCTTTCTATCTCTGTGGTGTCAGTTGTCACTTCTCTTCTTTCATTTTTGATTTTGTTTATTTGGGTCTTCTCTCTTTTTTCTTGATGAGTCTGATTAAAGGTTTATCATTTTGTTTCTTTTCAAAAAAAATCATCGCTTGATTTCATTGATCTTTTGTATTGTTTTTTTAGACTCTATTTCATTTATTTCCTCTTCAATCTTTATTGTTTCCTTTCTTGTACTCACTGTGAGCTTTGCTTTCTAGTTCCTTTAAGTATAAGTGTATATTGTTTATTTGAGATTTATCTTGTTTTTGAGCTAGGCCTATATTGGTATTGAATTTTCCTCTCAGGACTGCTTTCACTGTGTCCCATAGATTTTGGGTCATTGTGTTTTTATTTTCATTTGCCTCAAGGTGTCTTCTGTTTTCTTCCTTGATCTCATTGTTGACCCATTTATTGTTTAGTAGCATGTTATTTAGCCTCCATGTGTTTGTGTGTTTTTCAGTTTTTTTCTTGTAATTGATTTCTAGTTTCATAACATTGTGGTCAGAGAAGATGCATGACATGATTTCAACCTTCTTAAATTTATTGTGAGGTGTTTTGTGGCCTAACAAGTGGTCTATCTTGGAAAATGCTCCATGAGCATTTGGAAGGAGTGTATATTCTGCTGCTTTGGGGTAAAATGCTCTAAAAATGTTGATTGAAACCATCTGGTCTAGTGTGTCATTTAAAGCTGCTCTTTCCTTGTAGATTCTCTGTCTGGAAGATCTGTCCATTAATGTCAATGGGGAGTTAAAGTCCCCTACTATGACTGTATTCTGTTGTTCTCTGCCTTTATGTCAGTCAATATTTGCTTTATATATGTCGGTATTCCTATGTTGGGTATATAGATGTTTACTAGGGTTATAGCCTTTCAGTGGATTGATCCCTTTATCATTATGTAATGTTCCTCTTTGTCTCTTATTATAGTCATTGTTTTAAAGACTGCTTTGTCTGATATAAATATTGCTACTCCAGCTTGTTTTTATTTCCATTTATGTGAAATATCTTTTTCCATCCCTTTACTTTCAGCCTGTCTGTGTCTTTCTATCTGAAGTGGGTCTCGTATAGACAGCATATATATGGGTCTTGTTTTTTTATCCATTCAGCTACCCTATGTCTTTTAATTGGAGTGTTTAGTCTACTTACATTTAAAGTGATTATTAATACACACATAATTATTGCCATTTATTATTCTTTTTTTAATATTTTTTATCTTCATTGGTTTGTTTGTTGTCTCTTTTCTTCGGCTTAAAGATGTCCTTTAATATTTCTTGTAATACTGCCTTGCTGGTGATGAATTCCTATTGCTTTTTCTTGTCTGGGAAGCTCTTTATCTCTCCTCCAATTTTAAATGATAACCTTGCTGGGTAGAATAGTCTATGATGCAGACCCTTGCTTTTCATCACTTAGAATATTTTGTGCCAATCACTTCAGGCCTACAGTGTTTCTGTTGAGAAGTCGACTGACAATCTTATGGGAGCTCCCTTGTAACTAACTAGTTGCCTTTCTCTTGCTGTTGTTAGGATTCTCTCTTTGTCTTTAATCTTTGCCATTTTAATTAAGATGTGTTTTGGTGTAGTCCTCTTTGGATTCATCTTGTTTGGGACTCTCTGCACTTCTTGGACTTATATATTTATTTCCTTCACTAGGTTGGGAAAGTTTTCCATTATTATTTCTTCAAATATGTTCTCAATCTCTTCCTTTCTCTATAATGAGAATGTTGTTACACCTGATGTTGCCCCAGAGGTCCCTTAAACTATCCTCATTTTTTGTACCCCTTTTTGTTTTTGCTGTTTTAATTGGGTGTTTTGTACTGCATTGTCTTCCAAATCGCTGATTTTATCCTCTGCTTCATGTAATCTGCTCATGATTCCTTCTAGTGTATTCTTCATTTTAATTCTTGTATTCTTCATTTCTGACTGGTTCTTTTTTATGGTTTCTGTGTCCTTTTTTAATGCTTGCTATCTCTTTGTTGAAGTTCGCACTAAGTTCCTTGAACATCCTTATATCCATAGTTTTAAACTTTGTATTTGGTAGGTCATCTCTATTTCTTTTAGTTCTTTTTCTGAAGCTTTCCCCTGCTCTTTCGTTTGGGACATATTTCTTTGTTTCCTCATTTTGGCTGCCTGTCTGCATTTATTTCTATGTATTAGGTAGGTCTGCTACATCTCCCAGTCTTCGCCAGGTGGTCTTATGTTGTAGGTGCTGTGTGGGACCCAGTGGTGGAGTTTTTTTGTTGTAGTTGAACCTTGGTTGCTCTTGGAACCTCAGTGAGTAGAACTGACCCTCAAGCTGACTGGCTGTAGGGTTTGGTCATGTCCACAGCTTATGGGCTGTTGTATGTGGGGCTGACCCCATAGAATGGGATTCATCCCAGTGTACTCTGGTGCCTGCTGTGACCACTCTTTGAGTGTGCCACTTGTGGGGCTAATTAGATGTTGTTCTGTTGTGGTCTGCAGCCAGAATCTGAGTATTGTTGTTTTGGGGCCTCTCACGGCCCAAGTTAGCCACTGCTTGTGACCAGGCTGGGGCTACCTACCTGGTAGGAGCTACAAAGCAATCTGTGATTGGTCACTGCCTGTGCTGTACCTGGAGGTGCTTGGGAGAGGCCACTCTGCCATACAAGAGCAGCTGCCACCAGTACCAGACCTGGGGTAGCTCTGCAAAAAGCCCAGGGCATGCTGAGCCCTTCTGCCACCTGCCAACTGCCTGTAAGTGTCAGCCACTGAATGAGCTTTATAAAGTATGAGAGCTGGGTTATGCTGGTTCTCAAGAAGTCACCAGGGTTGGATGAGTAATATTCACCAGGTTAATGTAGATTCTGGTTTGGCACCAGTGCCGAGCCTCGAGCTACTCAGAGAAAGGCTGAGAGCACACTGAGGCCTGCCATTGCCTTTCTGGGCTTGCCAGTTCCCGAGAGTTGTCCAAGAAAGACTATCACAGGCTGTGCTGGCTACTGATCATGAAAATGCATGTGATAGCATGTTAGTTGAGGCCAACTATTAGCTGCTGAAAGAGCCTTCTGCCATGCATGGGGCAGGGCTGGGTGCTGGTCTTAGAAAGTGCCTCTGGCGGTACACAAGTTGGGTGAGGAGGGGTCCCAGGAAGTCACCAGGGTGGAGCGAGTGGAGTTCAACAGATCAGTGCAGATTCAGATTTGGCCATGTAGGGGAAGGACTCAGCACAGGAAGGATGACAACTGCCTGCCAACTGCACTGGAGAAGAACCCCACACAGGGAAATTGGCAACTGTCCCTCTGGTCCTTGCCCTGAAATCATACAATTTAGTCTCTCCCTGTATGTCTCTGATGCCTCCTGATTCACCGTCCCTTTGCCAGAGCACAGGGTGAGCGCCTACGTGCTAGTGAGTCTGTAGACTGGCCCTTTAAGAGGATGCCTGGGTTTCCAGCAGCTTTCTACCTCACCTAGATGGTTGCAATCCCCACTGTTTTTCACAGCTAGATATTGTGGGGGCTCTTCTTCCTGGCACTGGTACTCCAGGCTGGGAAGCCTGGTGTGGATCTGGGATCTCTTGCTCCTCCTGGGCGGGACCTCCACAGCTGAGACATCTTTCCTGATTCTCAACAGCCACATACTGATGTGGGGTGGGCTTCAGACCACAGCAGAACAACACCCAACTAACCCCACAAATGGCACACCCAAAGAGTGGTCACAGCAGGCACCAGAACACAGTGGGAGGAATCCCACTCTGTGGGGTCAGCCCCACATACAGCAATCCATAAGCTGTGAACATGACCAAACCCATGTCTCAGCTCCTCCTACCAATGTGGATGTGGCTTCTTTATGTCCTTATTTGTAGGATTTCTGTTCAGTTAGTCTTCAGATGTTTCTCAAAGTTGATTGTTCTATAATTTAGTTGTAATTTTAATGTGGTCACAGGAAGAGGCAAGCGCAGCATTCATCTACTCTGCCACATTGCCCCTCCCCCGCTTCAGTGAACTCTGAAATCTTTCTTGATTTTTTTCTAATAGCACATATAATTTAGGTCCAGGACCAGCCACATAATTTGTGTGGCCTAGTCCAAGATGAAAATGCAGGACATTTTATTCAAACGTTAATTAAGAATTTCAACACAGCAAAAATGGAACATTGACCTAAGTACGGGGCTTTTCTGAGCACTTGTGTGTGTGGACTGCACAAGTTGTGTATCCATAAAACTGATCCTGCATGGGCCTTTGGAGCAGGCGGCAGCTGACAATTAACTTTATAAATATATTTATGTTTCAAATCAGGTTTCTAGTAAAATTTCATAAATACAGTTTTTGCAATAAAATAATATATAAGTATATTATAATAATGTTGAATGGCAATATTTATTTGAAACACTATAAGTATGTTTTTGACACTGAGTATTGTGAATAGAAATATATAGTTAATGAGAAAACACTTTTAGTTTCATGTTTATTGTTGACTGTGGTATAATGCTTTGGTTTACCGTGAGGGCTCAGGAGCCAGATTCCTTGGGTTCTGAAAGTTGGCTCTATCTACTCTACTAAGTGTGTGTTATTGGGCATATTTCCTTACTTTACTGTCCATCAGTTACACACACATTGGAGTAATGACAGGAAACTGATCTCATAGGCTTGTCATGCAAATTATTATATTTCAAGTCCTTTGAAATAGTCTACTCTGTTATTTTCAATCTTTTTTATTTGTTAGTTTTGCCTTAGCAGGTATAATATCCCAGATTTAGTTTACTGTCTCTTTCATGGTTGTGAATTAATGTCCAGCATAATATTAAAAAAATATTTTATGATATTGTTTGTGTAGAATTAAAAATTTGGGCGTTACTAGATAAGGCATTCAGTTTATAATGATACAAATTAAGGATGTATTTTTTCTTATAAGAACATTAAAAGGGCTTTACTTTTTAAATCTTTCTTTTGATCTTTTCCCCCATCACCATTTGCCTTATTTAAAATCAAAGATCTAAATCACCTAGTTAATAGAGTGATCTTGTTAACCCTAGTTAATAAGTTACATAACTTGAGAATCTAATTCAATCCAATTAAGATGAATGCTTAGTCTCAGCATTTCAGTCATTCTTAAATACATTTAAAGTCAAGCTTGTACAGAAGTAATCCATTGTGATTAATGTGTGTTATTTGCTTTTATTTTTATGTCACTGAATAATAAAGCTTTTTATATTACTACAGATTATATTTATTTGTAATGACTAACAATCTGTGTTTGTGCTTTGTTGAGAAGATATACTAATTTACAATCTACCAACAAAATTTCTACCATGAAATAATATCTGAAATATTTAGTTTGAGAATCAAATTCAGGACTATAACAAATGCTAACTATACTAACCATACTTTCTTTTCAGTACTGGTAGAACATTTATTGTAAAGTAGTTCAGTTAAGATCAAATCTAAGAAACTATTAATTCTGAGAAATATCCTTAAAATGGAATGCTCTCATCAAGTGTAGTTTTCAAGTAAGAAGTCCTGTTACTTATAGGCATTTTGCATTGAGGGTTGTGAGAACCTATGAAATAATTGAACAGTATAGCTATTTTTGTTGTTTGAAAGTTGAAAAGAAAGTAAAAAGCAATACTCTTTTAAATATCACACAGCTTTCTAACCATGCCATGAACTTGACCTCTTCTCTGTCTTGTGGCTCTCATTATATAATATCTATATTCCATCTCTTTTCTTGTATCAGACAGTATTACCGAAGTCTTCACTAACATCTATGTGACCAGTTTTGGCCCTGTCTCAGATACAGATATGGTGAGTTTCTCATTAAATAGTATTTTTACTTCATATCATGAGAATTTGGGAGGGATAATTTAGACAAAATAAGTATTTTTAGTGTTGTAGAATTATGTAACTGTCTCTTGCCTATTTAGTCTACCCAAATGCATGGAGAGTTAAGGATGTACATCTGTTTGTATCTGTGGTGCACCATTCCAGCTTGGGTGTTCAGATTAGCTCTTTGTAGTTTATATTCTTTCCCAAACTTGTCTAGCTAGCTATGGTGTGGTCAGTAAATAACTGTTTACATAAAAATAATTATATTACTGAGAACCATTTTCTAGAATAAAGGTACCTGTTTGGACTCCCATAAGTAAACTCTACAGTTTCATGGACAACTGATTCTTACAGAATGTGGTCTTGGTCAGTGTTATAAATGGAACCCTTTTTTTTGGTACTGAATAAGGTGGGTGCCTTGTCATACTATCTACATACATACAAATTACATATATAGTAGGCACATATAAATCAATCTCAAGAAACCTAGAATCTTGACATACTTGGATTCTGTGGAATTGGTGCTCATTTCATTTTCTTGAAAATAAGATGGGTACGAGAGAAGAATTGGTTTGCTGTGTTTAGAAACTGGTGGGCTAGCAAATTAAAGGTAAATTCTTGACTAAGCATAAACGTTTTAGTCATCAGTCTTCTATTTCTCCAGCCAACTGTAGTGCTCGGGTGTAGAAATTTTTGTTGAAATAATTTTTCATTCATTATTACCTTGTCACATTTGGCCCCCTCCTCCAGCCGATGCCTGCCTTTGCATTCTCCTGATATGCCTATCTCTTGTCTCATGCTGCCTCTCTGGCAAGTTTGTGGCTCACAGTCTCATCTGCCTCTCAGGCATCCTCCACTCCAAGGCCAAATGGCTCTTTAGAGATCCACCTTCCTTTCGGCGCATGGAGTTTGAATCGGAGCAGATGCCCTTGTCCCCTCTTGGCCTGGTCATCCTTCATCATGTCATCTCTCCCCAGTGTCTTCTCTTTCTCTGATAACCAAAGGGGAAGAATGACAAGGTTAGAGATTTTCCACCTGATAAACAAAACCAAAAGGTCTTCCCTTTTCACAAGCATTCATAAACATCATTGGCTGATGTATTGGGACCTCCTTACCTTTCCTTTAGGGAGCAGATACACAACTTTTATCACTTTAAGAAATCTGCTTTTTTTTCCCACCATAGCCACTCCTCTGACATCACATTCTTTTCTTATATGGACTTGGATGGCTGAAAGGTGAGGTGTCAGTGGGGGCGGTGACCCACAACTAAGAGGAGGTGGTTGATCCCAAACACAGGCAGGCCTTTGAAGTTCTTTCAAATTAGAATGTAAAGATTTAAGTGCTTTTTTTTTCTTTTTTTTTTCTCAACTCCACACCTTAGCTGCAATTCTGGAACAAAAGGAAAAATTGCACTCTAACTTCACCCTTTTTTCTTCCTTGCAGTATCTTATATTGTGGCCTGAAATATTAATATGCCTCTTTCTAAGTAATTTAAGTATACGAGAACTTGGAAAGATGGTAGAGACATGTTTACCAAGAGTGTGTATTCCAAACGTTACTGGTTGGATGAAAAGATAATATTGCTGGGCATCTTGTCTTAGAAAATGCTCCCAAATATTAGAAAGACACAGTGAAAATGAGCACCTAACTTCTATCTGGAATGAAGTGGAGAGAGTCAGAATTTTGTCAAGCTATTCATTTCTCAATAGCATAATGCTATATAAATGATGGCTCTTTCATGGTTACCTTTAGTGTCTTATTCCTGGCCAAAACAGAGAGGCATATGATAGAGAGCCCCCAAATATAAAAGTTTTCAATGTTGTAGATTTTGTGTTGTAAATATTAATGGTAATAGCTGCCTCACTGAAGATTTTTTTCTTTACTTTTTTTTCCAAAGTGAATTATTTTACCTCAAAATATAAAAAAACAAAAATATACATTTTTTTCCTAGACATACTACATATTTGTTATTTGGGGCATTTAGACAAACTCAGGTCATCTATTTCTAGCAAAATGTATGAAATTACTTTTTTTTCAGTGGTGCTATGGATCTCACTAATTCTCCACCTTTTTGTTCTGACCATTCTTGTGGATAACTAACACATATTTTAAAACCTGGTACCTTCAACTTAAAATGGGTTAAAGACTTGAGTGCAACACCTGAAACCATAAAACTTCTAGAAGAAAAAGGGGATAGGCGCCTTGACATCAGTCTTGGCAATGACTTTTTGGATTTGACACCAAAACAAAGTCAACAAAAACAAAAATAACAAGTGGGACTATATCAACCTGAAAAATTTCTGCACAGCAAAGGAAACTATTAACAAAATGAAAAGGCAACCAATGGAATGGGAGAAAATATTTGCAAGTCATCTCTGAGAAGAGTTAATATCTGAAATATGTAATAACATATAATTTAATAGAAAAAATACAAACAATTCAATTAAAAAGTTCATGAGAAACTGAAAATACATTTTTCCAAAGAAGATATACGTGTACGTTGAAAAAGTGCTCAACATCACTAATCATTAGGGAAATGCAAATCAAAACGACAATAAGATATGACCTCACACTTGTTAGAATGGCTGTCATCAAAATGACTAAAGATAAGTGTTGGTGAGGATGTAGAGAAAAGGGAATCTTTGTACACTGTTAGTTGGGATGCTAATTAGTACAGCCACTGTGGAAAACAGTTTGGAGGTTCCTCAAAAATTTAAAAACATGGTCCATATGATCCAGGAATCCCACTTCTGGGTGTATATACGAAGGAAACAAAGTCAGTATCTCAAGGAGATGTCTGTATTCCCATGTTCATTGCAGCATTATTCACAATAGCCAAGATATAGAAGCATGGTATATATACACAGTTGAATATTATTCAGCCATGACAAAGAACTAAATTCTTCCATTTACCACAAGATGAATTGACCTTGAGGTCATTATGCTAAGTGAATTAAGCTGGAGAGAAAAAGACAAATACCACATGTGTCACTTATATATAGAATTAAAAAAAAAGTCAAGTTCATACAAACAGAGAGTAGAAAAGTGGTTGCCAGGGACTGGGGGAGTGGTGGGAGAAATAGGGAAAGAGAGAGGGGTAAAAGTGTACAAACTTTCAGCTACAAGATAAATGAGGTCTTAGGGTGACTAAGGACACATGGTGACTATAGTTGATAGCACTGTGTTGTATAATTAAAATTTGCTGAAAGAGTAGAACTTAAATGTTCTCACACACACAAGAGGTAAATATGTAAGGTTATGCATTGTTAATTAACTAGATGGGGCAACTCCTTCACAATGTATACATATATTAAATCACCACAATGCACACTTTAAACATATTAAATTTTATTTGTCAATTATACCTCAATTAAGTTGAAATTAAAAAAAATACAAAAAGAAGGAAAAGAAACTGTGAACCTTTAGCTAGTGTTTCCATATAGTAATTCCTTTTAGGCATTTGTTGGGAAATTTATACATTTTTACAAATGCTGAATTCTGAGAAAAGTCAGGTAAGAAAAAAATGGGAAAAGCATTATAATTCTGCAAGAATTAAATCTTAGCAGTCAGCATAAGGAATCCACTGATGCCAAGCTGAAATCAAGATCTGGGAATGCAGATGTGCAAGGTTAAGACTTGAAGGTTAAGGACAACATTCCCAGAATGGGAGCAGGACTGTGTCCAAGATCAGGCAATTGTGCTTCTAGCTGGTGTATGTCTGTGGTCCCATCTGCTGCTGTCATTCTCAAAAATCAAAATAAATACTCATCAGTTTACATGCAAATAAGTAAATAAAAATAAAAAGCAAAAAAAAAAAGTTGGGTATGCAGTCATCAGCAACAGAACAAATTTGAATTCCTTCGTCTCTGAATTAAAGTCAAAACATCAGTCCTTTCAGTAAATTTTGCCCAATAACTTTGAAAAAAATTAACAGGCTCAAGATATGCTTTCTTATATTGGGGGACCCTACCACATACTACATTAAACATTAAAATTCACTTACATTCCAAACTATATATAAGTTGAATTGATCTCGTTGGAATTATAGTTAGCAACATTTAAATTTTTAAAAATCACTTACTTTGAGTTTTAATTTTTTTTCCATTTTAGAGTACACACACACACACACACACACACACACACACACACACACACACAATTATTATGGAGATATTCCCCCAAATGAAATATACATTTAACATCTCTGTAGGCTCTTAATTGGCTTGAAGCCTCTTAACATTTTTCTAGTGATCCATTTCCCTAGATCACCTACCGAATAGAGTCCTGTAGAATTCTTTTTGGCCATGTCATATTTTCTACTTTATTTCCATCTGTATGCACCTTGTTTACCCAGTCTTAAAAGTACTTGGCTTAGAAGAAGTCTGATTAATTGCAGGAACATCAAGTGAGCACCTACTTACTCCTACTAATCAGAGGAGAGGATCCTTAACAGTAATTTGAACAGGGAAACTCTAGTATAATAAATTATTAATTCATACAAGGTAGTTAAATAATAAAACAGGATAAAAGAAGACTCAAAGAAATTCAGATGTAGCAAATGCAGAAGGCAACATAGACTTCTAGGGATGAAGCATCATGAACAAGGAAGGAAGGAAGAACTTGGAAAAGCTTTTTCCCCTGCAAGGCCAAGATTCAGATATCACTGGAGAGGATATTGCTGCTCCAGGAGCATGCAGCTGGTGCTCATGAGGAAACTTGTGAAGGTACATAAGAATACCCTGCCTGGTGGCTGAAAATTCCCGCCATGCCAGTCCTTTGAAGCTGTGCCAAAGAATGACAATGCATCTATCTGAACCAGAAGATGAGCAGAAAGAACGTCTGTTTCTCTTGTTATGTCATCGAATATCCCTCCAGCACCCTCTATTGACAAAGCCTAGCATTGTGTGCATTGTCAAAGGAGCAATGTTTAGAGTCCTTCTCCTGTGTCACAAAGAGGGGGAAAGGAGGGTGCGTTTGGAGTTGAGAGGCAATACACTGATAACTGGCACACATAATAATGTGTGAAATGGGGATGATTTCGAGTAAGAGCCAGCAGATAGTTTGATCACTCAACAGGTACTGTTTGTAACTTTGTCCAAATCTAAAGAAGCAAGATAAAGTTGGGGGAAATGAAAGTTGAATAATGGAACACATGTAGCACAGACACACATAAACACACACACTTGCTCATATTGTAAATCTATTAGTGAAGATAGAGCTGAATTTAAAAACATTTAAACATTTATACATTTTGTGAAGAGAAATGATTTGGACTTCCTGATGATCACATGGAGTTATTTTCAATGTTTGTTTATTTATTTATTTATTTTCTGGAAAGCAAGATAAATAATGAGGGAAAGTTTGAATTTATGGTAGTGCAGATGGCCAGGTCAAGAAATGAAACTTGGCTGTCACATTTTTAATAGAAAGATGTTTATTATGATGGGGAAGGAAAATACAGCCTTACTATTATCACCCACACAGAAAAATGGATATGAAGATATCTAATTCAATACTTACAGAAGCAGTTAGTTAATGTGAAAAAAAGTAAAGAATAAATTTAATTTCACTTTTAGTTTAGCAGATTAACTTATTTCTATGCAGTGTGCATACTATGCAGCAAGACCTAAACTCCTAAGTCTTCCTGTTCCAGTCAGTGATGTAGATTTGTAATAGTGACAGTAGCCTGACATGAAAAAACAGCATAGCAAAAAAAAAAATAAAAAAATTAAGAACTAGGGCCAGCCTAGTGGTGCATTGGCTTGGGACGCCAGCTCTGAGCAGCAGGGCCCCAGTTCGGGTCCCACATGAGGGCAAGTGATGCTGCACCCTCTACAGCTAAGATGGTGAACAACAGCTCGACCTGGACCTGGGCTGCTGTGAGTCGCTAGCGACAGTGTAGGCTGCCATGAGCCACCGTGAGCGGCTGTCCAATGAGCGGTGACCCATCTGCCTTACCCGGGAAGAGCGCAATGATAATACCAACATGGGCCTGTGAAGCGACATCCTCCA
>NW_017731802.1:396730-400876 GCF_001890085.2 Hipposideros armiger | reverse complement strand
TTTTTGCAATGCTAATACTGGGCTAAATTTGGTTTTCGGCCCCTTTCAATACCAACTGAAAGTGTTTGAGTTTAACCATTCTTGTATATTCCAAGGTTGTTGTTTTTCTAATTGCCCCATACCTGCTTTATAAACCACATTTTTCTTTGTATAGAAGAAACACATTGATTGGGATTTACTCAGAGGAAACTAAGCTTTATTAGCAAAGAGAGTATAAGGAAACAAATTTGGTACTTTAAAATACATTCAGGAAATCAAAGTAAGTGAGAAATCACTCCAAGAGCAGATCTGCCATTTGATTGTTTTAGTGAGTAGATATAATTAATCAGAAATAGGCTACAAGCATTGACTTATAATTAATATAGCCAGGCACTAAAAATATGCTGTCTTCACTAAGTTATGTGTCCTTGAAATCATGTTTATACAATGAACTATGCGATAGAGAGTGATTGCCTTGCTTGCAATACAAATTATGGAAATAACACTTAGGCGTAGTAAAAATATTGGACACGAAACTGTACCTTTGTCTTGGTTTGGCCCCTAACAAGCTTGGAAACAGGAAATTCACTGAATTTATTTATAATCCCAGGTATAAAAAGGAGAAGTGGGATTAAATTTCTGGTAAAGATTTTTTCAAATCTGGAAATATATGGATTCTTTAACTCTTCAGCTTTACCCAACAATAAATCTCGTGTCTTTTGTATATTGGCCATAAAATCTCTGCATGCTATGTCCTTGGGAATTTTTTTTGTTTTGTTCTAAGTTTTCTCCTTAGTTGTTTTGCATTCCCTGAGGGATTTTGCAGTTGCTCTTGTTACTATTTACTTCTTTTAGAATCTTAGTTCATGGGTATAAGTCTTAAGTTTGTATGAAGAAGTTGCATTGTTTTGTACTTCTCTGGCAATTGTCTTATAATGTACAAAAAAGTAATTTCTGTATCAGCATATACCATGGCAAAGTTGAAATTTACCTCTACCACTCTCTNTTTGGAATGTACTAGTAGCTGACAATTGAGAAGTTTATAGTAGGCATGGGCATTTAAGTAACTAATAACTCCTTTTTTTTTCCTTTTTTCCTTGGTTTGTATATAGGATGTTTGTTCATATATGAATAAACATTCTCACTGTTTGTGCATATTCTTCAGGAGTAAGTGGTATAGCCACCAATACAGCACCTAAACCTAGGCTAACAGCCGCAGCCCAAAAGGTTATATCTTGCAGTTCTAAGTGTTAAGGTTAGAATTTGAACAATGGACACTTTGAAGTCATCTCAAGATTTGTGACCCAGAGTTCACCTTCAGGCTTTTAAGAAGCAGGCAGTCAGGCAAGTGGTGACATTGGTTTATTGATCACATCCATCCTTTGGTTAATGCTTTACTATCATATAAAAACACAAAGTATATTATCTCTTAGATTCCCCAGAAGCTATTGGAAGATTATGTACTTCAGCAGTTACCATCACATGGAAGTTTAGAGAGTTATCATATCTCTACATTTGGTTGCAAATTGACATTGGATTTAGCTGGTGACCCTTATCAGAAGTTGTCATTTGTAAATGTAGTTAGATAAGAAAACCTGCTACAGATATGGCAAATACTATATATCAAAAGTAAAAAGAAAAATAATGTTTACTCACTTTAAAGCTGGCTTGTAGAAGTTGACTATTGGTAGGTTATTGATGTTTTGAAAGGATGGGAATTAGACCTGGGGAACATTCATTTACTCAGCCAATATTTTTCAGCACCCTCCCCAAGTTTTTAAAAATGTTCCTCAAAATGTGATTCATAGACACTTGCGTTAGAACCACTGGGAGTTATTTATTAAAACAGTTATTTCCTGGGCTCCTTCTAAGATCTGTGGAATCATGATTACTAGTTGTGGGGCTGACAGCCTGTATTTTAACAGAATGGGTTTTTGTACAGGATGAAGGCTTGGGAGATTGGCTGGATGGTGGCACCATTCACTGGGCAATGGAACACAGGAAAAGTTTCGTATGCTTTTGTTTTGGTGTTTGGGAGTCAAACATTTATGTTTTGGACATACTGAGCTGATGTCTTTGTGAGAAAGTCAATTGGCAATGTCTCATAGCAGACGTAGATCTGCAGCTCAGGAGAAAGGCTTAGAGTACAGATGGTAGTTGACATCAGGGGCATACATAAACTTGTGTTAGGAAAAAAAGTAAGTGTGAAATGGTCATCATACTTTCACAGAAACTTTAGAACACCAGAGGATAAGGAGGATTGCATAAGAAACTGAGAAGGAGCAACCAGGGATGTCTGTCAAAATAAAGGAGGATTCCTTTCTCTGAGCTAGACTGTGCTTTGGTCCTTAACAACAATAGTCAGAGACCACTGCCTTTTATTCCTTATCAGATTCAATGATGTGCAATAGCCAGGTATCTGGATTACTGCCAGCCCTCGGTCAAGGTAGGAGTCTGTACACTGAAGGGGTATGGCTCATTTGGTAATGGGATGAACCCATTGATCTTGCCCACAGTAAAACCTCACCTAGGGAATGGAGTAACAATTCCAGAAAATTGGGAAGAGAAAAGTAGTTTGATTAGTTTGACTCCATCCTTGACCGTCTTGCAGGAAGGAGGGCTGTGAGAACTAAGTACATCCAGTCATAGTTCTCTTGGCTTCCTGGGAAAAGGGGAATCCTCTACCACTCTCTTATTCTTTTTTATAAACTAAATAACAAACAGCTATAATTTCTTAACATGCAGTGATTTTTTTAAAATAGAAATTGCAGAGGTTGCATGTTCTTTCCTCAGGTTTCACTAGTGGAATCTTTCCTTTGGGGAGAGCCGCACGGAACATGTATGCCTTGGTTAAGAATCATAGTTATTATCCATTGGTGTTAGTCCCATTTTCCAGGAGATATCATTACATGTAGATTGTTGGCAGGCACAGAAGGTCTCAGATCCCATGAAGAGGAATTCTCCAAGGTTTCCCCACAAAGTCAGTAATCTATGTTTTTAATGGCAATGCAGGAGAGCATTACAAACCGAGGGAGAGAACAACAGGGTCATATGCTATGGTAAAACCAAGAAAAGTATTCAAATATGTCATTAGATTAAGAACAAGGAGATTTTGCTGATCGCGGTAAAAGCAACCAGATTGCAGTAGGTTGAGCATGTGGGAGGTGAGGAAATGGAGAAAGAGTGGAGGCAACATTTTGAAGCAGCACTGTTGAAAAGAGGAGGTGAGACAGAGGGCAATAGCTATAAGGCAGTATAACTATCCGTGAGGCTATTATTTTTAAAGCTTGCGTTCAATTTCTCACTGTTCTCTGAACACGCTATTATCTTTAACAACTCTCTGGCCGTGCAGATGTTTTCCCCTGTCCTTGTTATTCTTCCTTCCTCCTTTGCCAACTGGAGAGCTTTCATTTACTCAAGGCCAAGTTCAAATTTCATCTTGTCCGGTGTTTTTCTGGGCTACTCCAAGTAGAGCCAGCCCTTCTTGTCCTTGTCCTTCACCACATGGCGTTCACACGTTTTTTTATGACTTTGCACACAGGATTATAAAAACCTTTACGTGTCTTTCTTTTTACTGCAATCTGAGCGACTAGAAGGCATGAGTTGTGTTTGCTTTTTTCAACAGGGTTTACTAAGTGCATGCTCAGTGTCTGTCAGTGTCGGGAGCTAAAACACTGAAGTATAATCAGCGTTGTCCTCAAGTTGTCCCCAGGGCCGTGGTGATGGGGATGGGGGTTGTGCAGCTGAGGGGAAAAAAATCATCAAGTGATTGTGCTTTTATTGAAGTATTTTTGGATTGATATGGTAGTACAGGGATGTGGGTAGAGGATATCTGTACCTGAGAAAGTTTCTAGGGAAAAAAAAAAATAGCTAAGGAGGACAAATGGGATTGGCCAGCTACATAACAGGTAGAGTGTTTTAACAAATTGGAAGAGTGTGTTGAATTTAGTGAAATGTTACAGTTCATTGTGACAGGAGCCTAGGATGCTCTTAGGTGTTTTGGAGGAGACAAGGCTAGAAAATAACTCAGAGCCAGATCGTAAAGGGACTTAATAGCCAAGTGTGCCCACCCTCACCCAAAGAGCCATAAAAGCATCCCCAAATAAAACATAGGAGACCTCCTTTACCGGAGAACTTATTATGCCATGGCCTTTTTGATATGTGTTG
>NW_017731802.1:395742-396525 GCF_001890085.2 Hipposideros armiger | reverse complement strand
GTTGTTGCCCAGAATTCTTGTATAATATTTAATTTCAAATGACTCCTCTCCTTCATTCATTCATGGGCTAATTATTTTTTGATTTCCTATGTTCCAGGCAGTTTATTAGATGCTGGGGACACAGCACCGAAGGAGGTGGTTCTGGTCCTTGTTCTCAGGGTAGGGGGAAAGTTGGCCAAATGTAGGGGTTGGTAGGAAAGAGAGAGTCCTGCCGAGATCAATGAGACGGAGCGTGACACATCAGAGGCCCTGAAATATTAGTATTGCTCCAAGAGAGATCGCGTGGGGTGAAAGGATTGCTGAACATGACGCTAGATGGGTAAGCAAGGGAGAGACTATGCTGGGCTTTGGAGGCTGTAAGGAGGGATTTGGACTTCACACCAAGGGCTTTAGAAGTTCTACAGATAAACTCAGCAACACTTCATTCTTTGGATCTCCTTTTCTGCCATCATGGCAGCATCTCAGGTACATCCTGTAGCTTTCTGTTCACTTTCAAATATCAAAGAGCCCAGGGCAACCCGATGTAAACATTAATCTCTTATGCCATTTGGATCTTTTCTCTTTTTTTCAACCATGTTCACAGCTAAAGGATGTATAGTAAGCAATTGGCCATGTTCTATTCTTTCTCTCCTTTTTCCTGGTCTTTCAGGGTTGAGGCAAGGTGAAGGGAGATTATAAAAAGGAAGAAAATGTCTTTTTACTTAGCTTGTGCTATTGATAATTCTCTCTTGGCAGTCGATGCCACTTGTATTGCTGGTAGATAAGTGCAGGCTCTTTTATGGG